>NW_020885080.1:99110-163240 GCF_003945725.1 Corapipo altera | reverse complement strand
CCCCCTCCCTCGCTCAACACCTTTCTTTCACAGTGGTAAAGGGAAAAAATTCCAAGCAGGGTTTCTGTCTTTTCTTTAAAACAAGAAAACCTATGAAACGAGACGACACAAACATTCCAAAGTGATGCTTGTGAAATACTGCAAAACTACTGTGTGATAAACACAGACCATAATTCGTGTGGATAAAAAAGACAAATGGGAAACAAATGGGTTAGTGTAATCTCAGGAAAGAAGAAAAACAAACAGATTGTAAAACTTAATTGCACCCTCATAAAGACATAAAACAGATTATTACCCTCCCTGTTACCTTGGACATGAGTTATAGCCGAACTAAGTCGGGTCAACAGAATGCTGGCACCTCTTTGTCAAGAAATGTATGGATTTATAACTTGTTGTAGAAATAACAAATTAGTCTTAGCCGTAAAAGAAACATATGTTGAATACCTGGAATAGCGATGTAAAATGTATATGCATGCATGTAATGAATATGTATGGCATATCTGAAATAAATACCAAATACGTACCCTATATTGGGTGTAGCAGGTTTAGGAGTGTGACTCCTCTTTGCTACCCAGCGTTGTTTGCTTCTACTATATAATAAATTCCAATTTGAAAACTTATTTACCTCGAGACACTGTTTCTCACATACTGGGACAAAACATGTACAAATATAAACATTGCAAATTATATAAACAATCCATGCATGAAAAAAACAGTATGAGTTTTCAATTCTGTTGCTGTCTCATCTTCTCATGGAACACCTGTAAAAGGAGAAAATTCAGTCCAACTTAGACCTGTTTAGAAGAGGACACCATTCATCTGGCAGTGATCTAATAATCAAACTAACAGTAAAAGAAGCCTAGAAGACAACAAAATACAACAATCACAATTTCAAATTGTCTGGTACCTTGACAGTATTACTCAAGTTGGAGTAGTCATCCATTCTTTTGGAGCCCTTTCAGTTTTGGATAAAATGATTTTTGTCAGATCTGCACATGCTGTTAGAGTGTTCTAATTTCTTACCTCAATTTGGATTCTTGAAGTCTGATCCTTGTATACACACTACCTTTGGAATCCACAAGCCAATCTAGAGCTATTCAACTCTGTTTGATTCTCTTTGGAGGGTTAGTAATTTCATTTTACAATAGTTTTTTCTGGTTTGGGTACTCCTAACCTCTCACAAACTTGTAGATCTATGTTTTGACCCTGTTTTTCCTTCTTGTTCACTTACCCCTTGGGTATTTGAAGCCATGTTTGCTATTATAACCAAGGTCCTAGTTAGGATGGTTGACTAATCACGGTACAAATGGCCATGTTGTAAACCATATTCTGCAAACATAAAAGATAAATAATTTAATGTTATTCACTTCTGATTCAATTCAGTTTCATCTGTAGTGAGCTTACTGCTCTGTTCTTCCCTAAGTCTTGTTTACTTCTTCTCTGACCTGAGATCTCATCTCAGGAATTCCTGTCACAGTCCAAAAGTTTTCTGTCTTGATGCATCAGATGGTAAGGTCCCTAAGGCAGTAATTAATAAGCAAACTTTTACAAGATGACCCCAAATACCACTTTCAGCACAACACACACAGACTGGTTCTTCTCACAGCAAGCAAGGCAGAGGTATTGTAGGCAGAGGTCCATTCCTGTAGGCATGCAGCTGGTATGCTTGCTCCTGCTTCTGCCCCTGATCTTACAAAGGGGCCCTTTACCAAAGGTGGAAACAAGGAAAACACACAGACAAAATTTCCCTATTCCAATATGAAAATTTGGCTCAATACATACAGATTATTAATAGACAGATGGTATCTGGTAAAACAGTAACTTAAATGGGGTAAAGATAAGTTCCCCCTCCCTCAGCCCGAACTCTCCCAGGATTGGGAAAAAGGGGGGGGGGGGCAAATCTTGACAAAGGATGTGATTTTCCCCTGTAATTAAATCTTGAACATTTGAAAGACTTAAGTTAGTGCTTTACTTAAATGATGCATTAACATTAGGCAAAATCACCTAAGACTTCATGGTGAGACCTTATTTCCACTTAAACAACCAGTAATGTCAGACTTTTTCAGGTGACAGCTGTGAAGATACACTTTTTCTCCTTTTTACTCAACTTTATTCTTTCCTTAGCAGACTAAGTTGTTGGAATTACACGGCCTTCTTTTCTCTGTTTGGCTACAGCCTTTCCCCATGCTGTCTGCTCCCTCCCCTCGCCTTCTCCACTTTACTACCAGGGTGCTGCCCAGCAGCAGCCCAGCGGCGGGCGGAGGGGCGGCGGCAAGAGGTCAGCGGCCCCGTTGGATAGTGAGCCCTCTGGCCGCCCTCACCTCCCCTGCAGCTCCTGGCAGCGGCGGGGAGGCGGCAGGACCCCGGTACATGGTGGGTGGCCACAACTCTCCACGGGTTCCCTTTGGGAGTCCCCGCCCCCCCCCCGGCACCCCGCTGCCATGACGATGGGGGCTGTGCCGGGCCGTGAGTAGCTGAGTGTGAGGTACCCGTGGCAGGGCAGTGCCACGGGCACGGACGGCGGGGCCGGTTTGGGGGGGTCCGCGCCACCCCTCTGGCTGCCTCCTCCCCAGGACAGGGCCGCCCAGGACTCCCAGGCAGTGCTGGAGCTACCCCCATGCCCGCCCTCGGCTCCCACTACACAGACGCCCACAACCACCACTGCTGCTCCTCACCCATGGGCTCCCGGGGCTAAGGCCAGGTCCTGCTGGCCACCCCCCAGCCCCTTTAGAGGGGCCTGTTATATGCCTCCAGTGCTGCAAAATAAACCCCAAAGGAGACCTTCTTAGTACTTCATCCTCTATTGATTGTCTACATCCCCTATTAGGTACAAAAGTATTGCATAGGAATCTAACCCGGGTCTCCTGCATATCAGGCGGGAATGCTGCCCCTGAACCATCAAAGATGACACAGAAAGTCTGATACAGAGCTATTGCAAAACCCTAAGATGATGAAACAGCAGATGAAAAACCTTGGCCCGCCCGGGATATGAATCCAGGTTGCTGGAGAAAAACCCAAAAATCCCAACCACTAAACCAGCAGTAACTACAGACAAGTGAACCGTTGTTTCACTCAGGAGGGTGAACGGAGAGCCGTGGAGGCAGTTGCACAATGGAGACAGGTGTCCCTGCCCCCCTGTGAGTGCCACCGGCAGAGCCTGAGGGCCAGGCTGGGCCTGGTCGGCCATGTCGAGTGAAGCTGAACTGAGCCGCTGGGGGGAAGCCACCCCCCGGAACAGAGCCTGGTCGGGCCGAACCCGAGTGGAGCGGGACCAGGCTGGGTTGGGCCGGGCCGGGCCGAACCGCAGGGAGCCGGCCCGCGGGGCTGAGAGGGGCGGAGCTGGGCTACCCCCCTTTCCAGCACACGAAAAACAGACCAGGACCAAAACTGAACCAGACCAAAACCAAAAACCAAAAGGAAGTCTGAATCCCAAAAAAGGGGTCTCAAACCCCGAAACCAAAACTGAAGCCGAATTAACCAGATGGGGGACTCCAACCCCCTTTAAGACCAAAAGGAGTACTCCCTAATTTCCAAAGCCAAACCCAAATTGCTAGCAAACCAAACTAAACCAAACCCCAAACCAAAACCCACGAAACCAAGAATGAACTGCTTTTTACCTTAATTCTGAGGTTGTTGGGATCACTCAGATTCTAAGATTGTTTATACCTTAATGTTCCCCTGTAATGGGTTGACCCTGACCAGATACCAGGTACCCACTAAAGCCGCTCGCTCACTCTACAGAGGAGAGAGAAAAAAAAACCAAGTAAGAATTCATGAGTAGAGATAAGAGCTGGGAGAGGTCAGTGACTGATTACCTTCACGGGCAAAAGAGACTCAAAGTGGGGATAGTACTTATATTTATTACTAAGAGGATAAAAGGCAGAGTGAGAAATAAAACAGTCTTAAAAACACCTTCCTCCCACTCCTCTATGTTATGCGACCTCCCCCCCAGTAGTGCAGGAGGATGGGGAATGGGGGTTGCAGTCAGTTGTTGTTTCTGCTGCTGCTCAGAGAGAGGAGTCCTTCCCCTGCTCCTGTGGGGTCCCTCCCGTGGGAGAGAGTCCTTGATGGACCTCTCGGGCGTGAGTCCATCCCTCGGGTGGCAGTTCTTCCCAAACTGCTGTCCTGTGGGTCACTCCTCCATGGGGTGCAGTCCTTCATGAATGAACTGTACTGGTGTGGGTCCCCCAAAGGGGCCACAAGTCCTACCCAGGAAAAACCTGCTCCAGTGTGGGCTTCCCTCTCCACGGGCCACAGATCTCCGGCAGGACCCCGCTCCATCCTGGGCCTCCCACGGGGTCACAACCTCCTTCATACATCCACCTGCTCCAGTATGGGTTCCTCCATGGGCTGCAGAGGGACAACCTGCTTCACCATGGTCTTCACCACTATCTTCACCACCGGACACAGGAGCCACAGCTCTGATGCCTGGAGCACTCCTCCCCCTCCTTCTGCACTGACCTTGGTGTCTATGTTGATGTTCCCATGTTCTCACTCCGCTCTTCCCTGGTTGGAATTCTTTCTGCACCACAACCTTCTTTTCTTAAATATGTTATCACAGAGGTGTTACTATTACTCCTAATTGGCTCAGCCTTGACCAGGGCAGGAAGTCCGTCCTGGAGCTGACTGGCATTGGCTCCATGGAACAGGGGAAGCTTCTAGCAGCTTCTAACAGAAGCCACCCCTGTAGCCCCCCCGCTACCAAAACCCAGCCACAGAAATCCACTACATCCCCCTGGATAAGTGCCAGCAAAAAGAGGAGAACCCCCCCGGGATTTCCTCGATCTAAAGAAGCCATTGTCCCATCTGATGTGCCAATTCTGTTACCCTAAATTGGAGAAATAATTCTCTGGACAATTTTGAGTATAGAAAGGCAAAAAGCAGTTCTATAATTGCAGCACCATAGGTGCACAAAAATATATTGCACACACTGATGACATAGGCCTTTACAATTTTATACTACCATTAATTACAATATACAGTTTTTAATTTCAATATTTGGACATTACCTCATTGGTTAGACCCATCCCCAAAACCATCCCTCCCATCGTACTGCCCTCGTCCCACCTCAAACATGCCTCCCGAATTTGAGTTGGTGGTCTCAAAACGACCACCCCTTCATCTTCCTCTTCCTCTTCCTCATTATCTCTGTCCTCCTTGGAACAGCTTCAAGGTTTCTGAGTAGTTTTGACTGGTTATATCAAGTGATGTGACCCTGTTATGTCTCATTCTGAGTACGTTTCTACAGATAAGGTGTTCTTCTCCTTGCTAAAATATTTTGTCCATTGAAATTCTTGACAAGGAATGTTAAACAGCATTTTAGAAATTTAGTACAAAGGTGCTTAGCAAACTAAAAGTACTAATGAGCTATACTAAAATCTTATAGATTTTAAGGTATCAATATCTCCAAGGATGAAAATTCCACAACCTCTTTGGGCAACATGTGTGTGGTGGTTTTGACCTTGACTAGATGCCAGGTGCCCACCAAGCTGCTGTATCACTCCTCTTCCTCAGCTGGACTGGGGAAACCACGTGGTTGCGGTCATTTTTTTTTTCTCTTGTTTTTCCCAGAGGGATATTCCATAACATAGAGGATCATACTCAGATAATAAACTGGAGGAAGTTGGTTGGGGACGGGGGGCGGATCGCTCCTTGGGGACAGGCTGGGCATCGGTCAGCAGGTGGTGACCAATTATATTGTGCATGACTTTTTTCTCTTGGAGTTTATTCCTCTTTCTCTCTCTGCCTTTCATTACTATTATTATTATTATCATCATCACTATAATTTATTTCAATTATGAAACTGTTGTTATCTCAACCTAGGAGTTTTACTTTTTTCCAGTTCTCCGGGGTGGAGGGGCAGGGGTATGATCCAGTTCCTGTGTGGTATTTAGTTGCCATCTGGGGTTAAACCATGACATATTGAAAGGCATTTAAAGAACAATGCAGTCCTCAGACACAGTCAAGATGGATTCATGAAGGGAAAGTGCTGTTCTACCTAATTTGATATCCTTATTTGAAAAGGTCACCCACCTAGTGGATGAAGAAAAGGCGGTAGATGTAGCTTTTCTGGATTTTAGTAAGGCTTTTGATACTGTCCCTCACAGCATCCTTCTAAACAAGGTGTCCAACTGGAATGGGCAGGTCCACAGTGTGCTGGGTGAAGAACTGGCTAAAGGGAAGAGCTCAAAAGGTTGTAGCGAATGGGGTTACATCTGGCTGGCAATAGGACACCAATGGTGTTCCTCAACGCTCAATTCTAGGGCCAGTTCTGTTCAATATATTTATCAATGCAGGAGTTGAATGCACCATTAGCAAGTTTGTTGACAATACCAAACTGGGAGGTGCTGTTGACTCTCTAGAGGGACAAGAGGCCTTGCAGAGGGATGAAGATAGATTAGAGCATTGGGCAATGATTAACGGGATGAAATTTAGTAAGTCCAAATGCTGAATTCTGCACCTAGGATGGAGTAATTCCAGGTACAAGTATAAATTAGGAGAGGAGTGGCTGGAGAGAAACCCTGAAGAAAGGGATCTGGGGATGTTCAATATGAGTCAGCAGTGGGCCCTAGCATCCAAGAGGGCAAACCACATCCTGGGGTGCATGAAACACATAACCAACCAGTCAAAAGAGGGGATTATCCTGCTGTATTCAACTTTGATGTGGCCTCATCTTGAGTATTATGTGCAGTTCTGAGTCCCTGTGCTGGTTTTGGCTTGGGTTAGTTTTCTTCACAGTAGCTAGTATGGGGCTATGTTTTGGATTTGTACTGAAAACTGTGTTGATAATAGATGTTTTTGTCATTGCTGAGCAGCTTTTGCACAGTGTCAAGACCTTTTTGCTTCTTTTATCACCCTGTAAATGAGGAGGCTGGGGGCGTACAAGGAGTTGAGAGGAGACAACCAGGACAGCTGACCCCAACTGACCAAAGGGATATCCTATACCATATGACATCATGCTCAGTGTATAAACCTGGGGGAAGAAGGAGGGAGATGTTTGGAGTGATTGTATTTGTCTTCCCAAGTCACCTTTACACATGATGGACCCCTGCTTTCCTGGACATGGCTGAACACCTGCCTGCCCATGGGAAGTGGTATATGAATTCCTTGTTGTAGCTTTGCTTATACACATGGGTTTTGCTTTACCCACTTGTGATGGTTTCACTCTAGGCCTTCCTGGAGACCAGCTTGTAACCAGGAAGGAACTAGGAAGGTGATCACGGAAGTATTCCATGCTATTCCTTTACGTAACTGGAGGTATAAATAAAGCCAGCAGGAGGGACCTCGCTCTCTTCCTTTCCGGCAAGGTTCGAGAACGGTGGGTCCCTGTCTCGGTCTGGCTTATCTGGAGCTGAGGCCTACAGTGACTGCTGTTATCTGCCACGCGTGAGGGGAGAGTGCTGGGCCGCGTCTAACCATCCTGCTTGTTCAAAAGGAAGTGGTGAGATTTTGCTAATTTACCTTCAGTTGGTTGGTTGCTGAGTTTTAGATTGTGTAGACTTGTTTGGTCTTAGTCCCTTTTTGTCCTTTTCCGTTCTCCCTTCCCCTCTCCCCTTTTGGGGAGTTATTTAAGATTTCTATTGTGGTGTATAGTATTCTCATTGTATATATCTGTCTCATATGAAAAATATATATATATTTTTTACTATAGTTTTGGTTGCTTAGGTCGTTTTTTTTTCTTCCCTCTCTGGGAAGCAGGTCCTTGTTGTTGGGTTTCAGGGACTTGGCAGGAAGCCAACTCGAAACTTGCACACCACTAAACTGTCTTTATCTCAACCCATGAGTTTTTTCACCTTTATTGTTCCAATTCTCTCCCCCATTCCAACATGGGGGACTGAGCAAGTGGCTGTGTATGGCTGAGTTGTCACCTGGGATTAAACCACGCAGTCCTTTTTGGTGCCCAATGTGGGGCTCCAAGGGTTCAAGATAACGACAGATTTGATTGGGATGTGCTACATCAAATTTATAACTGTTAGTGCTGTTTAGCAGGCTCCTCTGCTTACCATAGGTTTTGCTTGTTTGACTGTGTATTAGAGTCTAGTGCTCATTAGTGGCTACTTTTTGCTTTCAGTCCTTGCTGTAGCGTTGTGATGCTCATCAGCTTACTCTGCTGTGCCTGGGAACATTTTAATAACAGCCATGGCCATGCCTGGCTGGGTTGGCAAATGGCCAGGGCATCACTGCTGTTTCCATGCTGCTGTAGCCCACGGAGGTTAATGGCGGACTATAGCAGGAACCCCTTGTTGCAACCAGACTGGGAACAAGGAGAGGAGTTTATTACAATGTTAAGCCCTATAACCTGGTTCCAAAGAACCGGGGGTAAGATTGTACTGGACATACCTTTAAATTGTTGCAACCCATTATTTGAGTTGTATGTGAAGGTACTCAAATGCATCCAGAGGAGGGCAACAAAGCTGGTGAAAGGGCTGAAAGGCAATGTCCTATGAGGAATAGCTAAGGACTTTGGGTTGTCCTAGTTTGGAGAAAAGGAAACTGAGGGATGACCTCATTGCTCTCTACAGCTTCCTGAGGAAGGAAAGTGAAGAGGAAGGTGTTGATCTCTTCTCCCTGGTATTCAGTGACAGGATGAGTGGGAATGGTTCAAAGTTGCATCAGGGGAAGTTTAGACTGGACATTAGGTAACATTTCTTCACCAAGAGGGTGGTCAAACTCTGGAACAAGCTTCCTAGAGAGGTGGTCAATGTCCCAAGGCTGTCAGTGTTTAAGATGCATTTGGACAATGCCCTTAATAACAAGCTTTAGCTTTTGATCAGCCCTGAAGTGGTCAGGCATTTGGACTAGATGGTCCCTTCTAACTGAAATATTCTCTTCTCTTCTCTTCTTCTCTCTTCTCTCTGACCAGGTTCTTTTAGATATTCCACACAAGGAACGTTAAATGTTTAATATCAAATTTACTTATTTGAAGATATTTGGTGCCACATGGATTTTGATTTAGAAGAGTGATATAGCAATTTACTGAAATCACAACACAAACATAATGTAGCAATTGCAATATACAGTTTAATCACAGTACAGAAGAGATTCCCAGTACCAGTCTCTATATGCCCACTGTCACAATACCAGGCATCCCCAATTGCCAGAAGGAAAAAATGGGTTGAAGCCAGTTCAAGCCTATTGGTTTCTTCAAAGTTTGTTTTATTCGTTGTACAGTTTTTATACTTTATGTTGGGCTGAGCCACTTTCTCTCATACTAGTCTGTCTAACTCAGGAAGACATTATGCCCTGCTAATTATCTCAAGGAACCTGATGACTAACTGGTACAGCTGTATATCTAAAACAAAGTTTACCCTCCAGTCCCCTTTGTGTTGAAATGTTCTTTACAATAATTGGCAGTCATCCTTTACATTTGTGTAAGTTTTGAGCTGGCTCTCCGCCAAATTGCTGAGACCCAGCGAAAGAGCCTACTCCCCAGAGAGGAAAGAAAAAAAAAACCCGAACAGCCAAAGCTATAGCAAAAATATATATTTACAATTATATATACAATTTGAATATATCGTACACACGATAGGGAGCTCCCAAGGGGGGGAGAAAAAAGAGAAAAGGGAAGGGGAAACAGGGATAAAAAAAATCAGTAAAACAAATATCCTTCAAATATACACCGTTACTAGAGAGCTAGTGAATAAATACAAAAAACCAACTTTAATACTTCCCTGAACGAGACAGCAGAACTGTGCCAAGCACCAAACAACTCTCCCATGCCTTCTGAAGAGACTGGAGATAATGGCAGGTCTGAGCAGCAGGTCCTGGCCTACACAAGCAAAGACTGCCTGCGGAGAGACCTGTCGCCTTCAGCCACCAGAAGAGAGAAGAGAGCGAGCTCTCTTATCTGCACCTTTTTATATGTTGTGTTATGGAAAGGGATGATATGGAATATTTCCTTAGATTTCTGACCCCGTTGCTAAGGAAGGCCTAAAAAAATCCAAAAGCCAACCCACTACAACATTCTTCCCTGAGTTTATTATTTTTTCCCTTGTCCTCTGAGTCTTCTTCCATTATGGGGGTGTTGGTGTTACAACCTGCCCCTGAAGGTAAGGGTAACTCAAGTTCTTGTTAATAGATCCCTTGGGGTGGATTAGAGTGAAACGACACTGAATGATCAGTGTTTATAAATACATATATGTAGGGTTTATTTTAGAACAATTTGGTTGCAATGGAAAGTGGGTATGTAGCCATTTTGGTTATTATTATCTATAGTAATATAGCAATATAAAAGTATAAAAATATCACTGAAGAAAATATCTAATAAAAAGAAAGAAAGAGAAAGAAAGAATAAGAGTAGAAAGATAGTACCACCCATGAGTCCAGGGACAAGGTTTGATTGTTGGAATTTAGATGTCCATTGGTCGAAGTGATGGTCGCAGTCTTGATCCATTGTGGGTGGGGGAAAGCCCACAAAACATAGAGTTCAATGGGTGAATATATGTTCAGGTATACATGGGAATGCCCAAGTACCTCCCCGTCTTTTGCAACACTGTCAATCTGTTGCAACAATGTGGATCACATGGTGGAAGGCCTCAGGAATGAGTCTGGGGGCACTTTGGGGGTCTTGGATGGTTTATGACGTCTTTTAAGACATGACAGTTGCCTCTCACGTCAGCTTAGTTGAGCCAGTTATTCCCCATCAGAATGGATGAATACCCTCAGACCTACATGTCAATGTGAATGTCCCATGCTCAGTCTTTCTCTTCTTTTGAGTCTGTGGGCTATGGCATCCCCCTGCCAGACCCAGTCAGATCTGACCTTCAGCACAGTTGCTGAGCTGGACTCCTTGCAGTGATACATTCTTTCCCCCCAGCCTCATTTACCTTTCCTTGGACCTGAGATAATTGGACAATAGTACAACCTTTATCTTATCTCAACTTCCCATCAGGTGGCTTAACTTACTGTCCAAATTTCCAAGAATTCACAGAGGCATATTTGGGGTGAGGTTGGAGAGGTATTTCAGTGGTCGCAGATGAGCACTTGCTTCTTTATACAGTTTGCCATAGTGGACAAAGTCCTTCGGTGATCTTAATGTTTGAGCAATTATCCCAGTAACATCTCAGTCTCTCACAGTTGGTCGGTCACAATGTTATAAATAGCTAAGCAAAGTTCAGGATCTTCTAGTTCACTCCACTAGGTCTCTCTGTTTTCCCACTTAGTCAATGACAAGGAAGAATTTAGATCTTCCTGTCTTCTGCTCTCTGTAGTCCATGAGCCAGTCCTCAATTTGCTTTGCCTCTGCAACAATGTGAAGAGTAGACTGAAGCATGTCAATTCCTACGACTTACATGCTTTCTCCCCACATTGCTCACTAACTGCAGCCTGAGTTCAAAGTGTTTATACTGGACTGGATAGTTGCTGCCACATTCATGAACAGAGCTAAGGACCTATGTTTGAATTTGAAAGAAACTCTGGGGCTCTGGTTGAAATAAGTTCACTGTACATGCCTTCAGTGTGGAGAGTTTACTCTTGAAAGGAAGCCTGGATCAGTGCTTAGTTGACATTTGTAGTCATTCTATGCCCTTCTCCACTTAAATATCCACACAGGAGATAGCTGTTTGCAGGAGCAGACTGTGACTGTATATAAATATATACATACTCCTCCCTGCCCTCCTGACACACATACACACATTCTTTTCTTGCTTGGAATTTAATGGCAGGTACTTGCCGATGTGATGACAAGTCAACTCCACCAACCAAGAGCTCCTGTCTATTCCATTCCAGATATAAGATTAAGATAGGGTCTTTAGCATTTTAAGTATCAAAACAGATTTGCCATCTTAATAGATTCTCTTTGAATGATAGAGTATTTGCTAATGTCTCAACAGCTTGACTTCAATAGTACTGCTTCTGTCCAATTTAAGGAGGAATTCAGATACTTATGTGAGAATCCCAGCTTGAAAAATGAGATGAGGGACAGTAATGATAAATAAGTAATGGTTAAAAAAAATCTCTAAATTTTCTATGAAGCACCAGAAATGTATGATACTAAATTTAGAATAATTATGCCAGTACAGACACACAGTTCATCTAAGTGTTAGAAGAAAATATACCATGCTGGATCCAACAGCCTGTGAGAGGTAAGGCTGCTGTCATTCATTGTCCCCATGTCCAACCCATAGTGAGGCTAGAGATGTATTCCCAGCAGGCACACACACAGAACACACATGTACACTACTTTTATATGTATATATATGGCCAGTCACATAAATCACAGACACTCAGAGTATTCACATGAACACAAACAGCATCAACAACCTCATCCTGCTCCCCTCTCTGGCTGAGCAGGATGGAAGCCCACCAGTGAGAATATGTATATACCCAAGTACAAGGTGCATCCCTCCAACAACTGGTCTCATTCCCACTTGCTGGGCTTCTGGCATTGAGAAGGGCTGTCTTCTTTGTTTTTCTAGTCTGTGTTGGCCCCTTTGATGGCTCTGTTTTGAGTGTTACTCAGGCAAAGATGATTATCTTCGAGTTTTGCATTTCAGTCAAGGGGGGGGTAAATGGTGGCCCTCAGTTGTCATGGCAAGAAGATGAAAACACCTTAGCCATTTCTGCCAGCTCTCTTGAGCCTGCTCGAAACTCATATAGTGTTTGGGAAGTAGCTGTTATGTATGTGTGGGAATGCAAATTCTTCATGACACTGCAGAGATAAAAAGAGATCTCAGCAAAAAACCTTGGGATTTAAACAAAAGCAAGGAAAAACTGTTTGCACTCACTCCCTGAAATTCTTGCACCATCTGTGATAAGCAAGACAAACAAACAGACTTGTAAACCCCTGTGATAGATCTCTTTATGGCCTTGTCTTGCCCCATCAATTGTTGCAACCATAATGACAAACTGCTTGCTTTCCTGTTTGATGAAAAACACCCCTCTGTGTATCCCTGATCCCTAACCCCGGCTATAAATGGGATGGAAAAGTACTAGGCATGCCTGCCCCTTCCCAAAACCCTATATATACCAAAGGTTGTAATCAATAAACAATTCAGTTTGTCCATGCAACCTGGGTCCGTGAAATCAATCGCTACACATATGACCTTGTGGACACAGCCCACCCATTTGCTCCTTGGCAGGTGCCTGCCTTGACCCCCCCCCCTTCCCCCACCATTTCTGTCAAGGGGGTGGTGGCCCATGTTCCCCAGTTTATTGATATGCAGTCGGGGGTTCTTCTGTTACATTCTTTGCTAATGTCTGCTTCTTGACTTTCCTGTGTTTCAGGTGTTTTCCACAACCCCCATGGCCTTCTTCAAGGGGGGAGGCACTGGACCTGTGTTTTGGGCTTCGGGCTTGCACTATGATTGACATACTGCTGGGCATGACTGTTTTGTGCCTCACTAGCCTGGGTGGGCAGTTGCTCCATCCTGAGCAATCGGATTTGGCTGTATCCTCATAAAATTACAGTGTGTGTACTTCAGTGTAATATTTCCTCTATGTTGTTTCTGCTTTCCACATGGTAGATACAGAGCACCTGCAATGTTTGCACCTGAGTACTTTCCCAGTCCAGTTGCTGCTATGCTGCCTTCTGCCTCAATGCTACGTGTGCTGTTTGAGCCTGATGGCTTGTACTGCTCCCACATAACTGATGAACTAGCTGCGTTTGGAGGGACTCTGACATCAGCAGGACTCCATATGACTACTGAGGCACCTTGTTGGTGACGCCCTGCTGGTTGGATGATTTAATATCATGGCAGAAGGACTGAGACATTTGCCTCCATGTGCCTTGTACACTATTACATTC
Source organism: Corapipo altera (assembly GCF_003945725.1). NCBI lineage: Eukaryota > Metazoa > Chordata > Aves > Passeriformes > Pipridae > Corapipo > Corapipo altera. The sequence goes on along the minus strand of NW_020885080.1, from coordinate 149,496 downwards.
TATAGTTTTGATCCTGGTAAGGTAGCCTTCCTGAGAGAAGGGGTGGAATGTAGGGATAGGTACAATTTCGGAAGAATTTGTAATGGAAAGCTAGAACTCGTTTTGCTCAGGAAGACTGCGAAATGCCTTCTCAAAGGGCTTAGATTTTTTTCCTTCCTTCTGCATTTCAGAGAAAGTCACAGGGAGAAGCTGTGAGCAAGCTCTCTCTCTCCCTGATATGCACAGAGATAACATGTTTGCAGACATGTACAAGGCCTCCTTGGGCCAGAGAGGGTGGGGGAGAAGAGAGAAAAGATACAAAAAGCCTTGGAGAAGGCGGGGCATTGCCTTTTTCCCCTGGAGGCCCAGTATGCAGCATCATTAAGAAACAGTCCTTGCATCTGAAATAAACTTTTTTTAATTCTTCCACTGCCTTAGCATTCTTGGGAAGTATACCTGCATATGTTTTACCTTACACTGTGCCAACAGAATGTGACTTTAATTGCACTTCTGATCTGTACATTTCCGTGGTGCTATAAATTTTTAGAGGGGAAGTGAACTTATTTGAGCATTGTCTTACAGACTCAGAGGGGAAAGTACATGTTAATTTGCTCAAAAATAAGTTATTTTTTCAGACAGCGAAGAAAGCATGTAATGTCAAACTGCTAATCTAGGTTAAACCAGCATAAATCAGTGAAAATAATATTAGTATATACTTATTTAAGTTTCAGATAAGCCTGTTGGGACAAAGAGAGCTCAAAATGTAGAACTGTTCTAAAAAATAGCTTAGATCATCTGTATTCACTGATGTGCAACAAAATATATAAAATGAATAGCCAAGTATACAATATTTCAGTTTCATATTGATTCAGAATTAGATAGGATGTCAGACTCTTGTCATTCAAGAACTGTTGGATTATTGCACTTGTATTCTCTTCATAGAAAAAATAAATATATGCATCATATATGTGTGCGTACATGCATGGTTGACGCAGAGAGAGAGAGAGAAAATCAGTCCCATGAAACTCTAAGAACCATAAACTCCTGTCACACAGTCAAAAATAGAGGAGGGTTTCGCAGACTGAGTCACTGGTGCATAGTAATAAGAGTAAATTTACAAATAACAGTGTATAAATATAAACCAATTAAAAAAAACCCTTCTGAAAACTGCCTATAGCACGGCAAGTGATCCATTAAAAGCACCCTGGATGTTTTTCATTATTCCCTTTTGTATCAGTGGTTCTACTGTAAATCTGCATCTCCGTGCAGATATGAAATAAAATCAAATAACTCTTTGTGTGGATCAGTTTCTTGCACACCGCAAGGTTGTAAATTCAGCAAACTGACTTTCTTTCATTTCATGCTTTTATTACCCAAGATAAAATACCCAAAACCACAAATGCTTAGAATAAAATTGTAATTCTGACTTCTCTCTCGTGCCCCATGTTGGGTGCCAAAAGATGTGCTGGTTTAAAAGTAAACCGGCAGGAGAAATGAACCCAACTCTAGTCAGTTACAATGTACTAAAAATAAATTACAATAGATACAAGGATACAAAGAAAAACTGTTTTTAACCCACAAAAACAGATGTATAACCCAGCACCCTGGGACAAGAACAGAACAGTGTTCGTTGGCCCCTGTGCTGACCACCATGTGGCCCCCCTGGGTGCAAAGTAAAAGGAAAGGAAAACCTGTTGGTCCAGATGATGGTGGCAGTTCTGTTGAGGTAATGATCACAGTCTTGTCGAGTATCAGTGGCAGTCCTGTTGGAGTTCTGGTCCTCCTCTTGATCCAACGAGTGGTACCAGAAGTCCCAAATCCTCAAGATTATATATGCTCAGATTCAGGTGGGAATGTTGTCCAGTACCTCCCCCAGGGCAAGGAGTTTCACAATGGGTGATTTAACTCTGTGAGTCGTGGGATATTTTTGGAGTCTTTGATGGTCTAGGTGTTGCACCTGTCTATTGTGTCAGTCCAGTATGGCCCATTAGCAGAGATGACCCCTCAGGCTGGGTGTGAAGGCGCTAATTCCTCCCCAGAGGGGAGTTATCACAGCTGAGTCATTAGGTGTGCCCTGGGCAGCTGCTGCAAATGATCCATTTTTAACAGTCCATCAGAAATGACATAGAGGGTGTAGAAGACATAGTTTTGGTTATACCTACATAGTAATAAACTGGTCCTGGCCCCTGTAGCTAGGACAATCTCAAAACTCTGGTATTAACTGGATGTTGGGAAAAATGATCACAAGTGGTTCAGAGACCTAATAAGTCCCTTATCCAAAGTTCTTTTTGATTTCAGAGATTTTTTTTCCAGAATTCCAGCTCCCTAAAAAGAATACTTGAACATAACCAGTACTACTAATAATACTGTAAAAATCTCCATGCTATTGATAAGGTTCCTAGAAATATTATAGAATTGTAGAACCATTTAGGTTGGAAAAGACCTCTAAGATCATCAAGTCCAAACATTAAACTGACAAGTTCACCACTAAACCATGTCCCTCAGTGCCACGACTACGTGTCTTTTAAATACCAGGAATGGTGACTCGACCACTTCCTTGGGCACCCTATTCCTATGCTTGATAATCCTTTCAGTGAAGAAATTTTTCCTAATATCCAATCTGAACCTCCTCTGGCACAACTTGAGGCCTTTTCCTCTTGTCCTATCCTTGCTACTTGGGAGAAGAGACCAACACCCACTTCACTACAACCTCCTTTCAAGTAGTTGTAGATAGCAATAAGATCTCTCCTGAGCCTCCTTTTCTCCAGGCTAAACAACTCCAGTTCCCTCAGATGCTCTTCATAGGACTTGTCCTCTAGAACCTTCATCAACTTGTTACTCTTCTTTGGACACACTCCAGCACCTCAATGTTTTTCTTGTAGTGAGGAGCAGCCTCACCAGTGCTGAGTACAGGGGGACAATCACTTCCCTAGTCCTGCTGGCCACACTATTTCTGATATAGGCAGGATGCTGTTGGCCTTCTTGGTCACCTGGGCACACTGCTAGCTCATGTTCAACCAACTGTTGACCTCTAGGTCCTTTTCCCCTCGGTAGTTTTCCTTTCCAGCCACTTTTCCCCAAGCCTTTAGCATTGCATGGGGTTGTTGTGACCTAAGTGCAGGATCTAGCACTTCACCTTGTTGAAGCTCATACAATGGGCCTCAGCCCATTGATCCAGTCTGTCCACATTCCTCTGTAGAGCCTTCCTACCCTCAAGCAGACCAACATTCTTGCCCAACTTGGTCTCATCTGAGAATTTACTGAGTGTGCACTTGATCCCCTCATCCAGATCACTGATAAAGATATTGCACAGGATCGGCCCCAGTACTGAGCCCTGGGGAACACTACTAGTGACTGGCCACCAGCTGGATTTAACTCCATTCACCACCACTCTGTGGGCTCAACCTTCCAACCAGTTTTTAACCCAGTGAAGAGTATGACTATCTAAGCCATGGGTTGTCAGCTTCTCTGGGAGAATGCCGTGGGAGATGGTATCAAAGGTTTTACTAAAGTCCAGGTAGACAACATCCACAGCCTTTCCCTCATCCACTAGGGGGTCACCAGGTTGGTCAAGCAGGACCTGTCTTTTCTAAACCATGCTGGTTGGGCCTGATCCCCTGGTTGTCCTGTATGTGTCACATGATGGCACTCAAGATATGCTGCTCCATAACCTTTCCTGGCACCAAGGTCACACTGACAGACTTGTAGTTCCCCAGATCTTCCTTCTGACCCTTCTTGTAGATGGGCATCACACTGGCCAACCTCCACTCAACTGGGACCTCTCCGATTAACCAGGACTGATGATAAATGATTGAAAGTGACCTGGTGAGTACTTTTATCAACTGCCTCAGTACCCTTGGGTGGTTCCCATCCAGCCCGATAGACTTGTGTGTGTCTAAGTGCTGTAGCAGGTTACTAACCATTTCCCCATGAATTATGGGGTCTTCATTCTGCTCCCCATCCCTGTCTTGCAGCTCAGGGGGCTGGGTACCCTGAGCACAACTCATCTTACTATTAAAGACTAAGGCAAAGAAGGCATTAAGCACCTCAGCTTTTTTCTCATCTTTTGTCACTGTTTTTCCCTGCATCCAATAATGGATGAAGATTCTGCTTAGCCTTCCTTTTGCTGTTGATGTATTTATAGAAACATTTTTTTATTATCTTTTATGACAGTAGCCAGATTAAATTCTAGTTGGGTTTTGGACCTTCTAATTTTCTCCCCGCATAGCCTCACAACATTCTCTCAGTCCTCCTGATTTGTCTGCCCCTTCTTCCAAAGATATCAAACTCTGCCCAAATGGGGCAGTGCCTTACTTTAACAAGACACAAATGTCCATTAAAGAGGAGGAGGGAGGGCAGAAAAGAAAAGTCAACCTCCTCCCTCCACGTTATTACAACTCCGAAATTAAGAGGCTTCAGGTGAAAGGTGTGGAAAAGGAAAAATAACAGCTCTTTATTAACAAACCCGAATAAACAAGGATGGTGTAAACAAAACATTCAAAAAAACCCCCAGTCCTAATTACCCGGGGGGGGGAATTGTCCCCGGAGACTCAACAACTCTTCACAGCCACATGATCGATGGTGGCTTCGGCGGCCAACAATGAAAGAATTTTTTCCCACTGGTCCCAGGACTATGGCGTGGTGTTAGGGTCAGGCAGTCACCACGGGAAGATGCTCTGATAATGCAGTCCCACGGCCCGGGGCAGAATACCTCGCTCTGAGACGGCTGAGGGCTCTCCCAGTCGTCTTCTCATGGTGGTGTCCAGCAGGGAAAGGGAAAAAAACTTTCTTCTCAGGGAAAAGGGGGGGGAGGGCGCGGCTGAAACCGAGGGTGGCTGCCGCTTTGTCGGTTGGTGGACAGCTTGTCCCACAGACAAAAGGGGCGTCCAAGGTGTGGCATTGACTGGTTTTAAAGAGAAGCCTCCCCCCCACTCGCGTGATGCCCTGCGCGTGGCCCCGCTTCTTCCCCCTTCCTGCCTCCCCACCCCCCAGAAAAAACAGATGAAGAGGGTGTGATTGATATTGGGAAAAAAATTCCAACATCTCTTTTTCAAAACTATAACAGAGTTTATATACCTTTACATTATATATATACAGTTTATATACCTTTACATTATATATATACATTATATATATACAGAGCTTATATACCTTTACATTACACAACTTGCTCTTCAGTAAACCTTGTCAGATATGCAGAACTATAATAAATTGCAACAAAGAGCAAGTAAAGTGGAATACCTCATATAGGGAGGTTTCAGACCATCAGAGAAGGAAGCTCTAGATAGTACCTCTTTTTTAATACCCCAAACATTTCACTCCTTTGTTAATGAAATCAAATTGTGCTGACTTGATGAGTCTGTTAGGTCATGATGACTATTTCTTCATTAGTGAGGCCTGCAAATGATTCAAAGAAATCCTTAAATACATAAAGCACACCTTTTATTACAGCCGGGAGATGCAGAGGGGTTTTGCCCCCCTGAGAAAAGAAACACAACAGCTTTTATACATTTGGAAGGAGTAAGTTTCAAAAATTATCTATCATATACACTCTTTGAGAATTGGTACAAAGTCTGCCTTATCTAAATAGACATTCAGTTACCTAATCCCTATTTTTATTACTATAGAGTAGTTAAAACTTTATCATTTCAAACAGTTATGTTCCCCCACCCCTTGCAATGCTACTAAAAGTCTTTCTTTCTAGCTTTCCCTGTCAGTCCCTTATCTTGTTTGTTTATGTAAGCTAGCTTTATCTTAACTGCCCACAATTTGGGCAGTAATCTTCTTTCAAGCAGTTACAATTTTGCAAAGTCACACTAACATGGTTAAATTTTTATTTTATTTTGTCTTTATTTCAATTCCCCCCTTTTCTTTTAACTAATGCAAATTCTTTTGCATCACCCTTTGTACAGTCCAGAGTACATGTACTTGTTGCACTATGGTCTTAATTCTCCACCACATCCATAGATGGATGATTGTAAGGAGGAAAGTTGCCAACATCAAAACCAAGACCGGGTGAACCAAGAAGTTAAACAACTGGGCTGCAGTGGGTGATTGTGTATTGGTTATTCCTAGAAATATGTTCCACCAATGATGTTCTCCAGTCTTTGCCACTTTGGTAATGATGTTTTTAATCTCCATGGTGTTGTGTTTCACCTGCCACAGCATGCGATGTGAAGTAGCATTTACCTTTTCCATCATTTGTTCAATATCAGGATGATAGAGCATGTTCTGGAGGATATTAATGTCCATGCCTATTTGTAGTTTAGGCACTTCATGATATAACATATATTTATCCAAGATCAATTGCATGGTGGTCACAGGAGCAGTGTAAGTAAAGTCACATCCTATTATTTTAGCAAAATTGCAAACACAGAAGTTGGTACCATTGGTTGATTCTTCACAATCATCAATAGTTATACTTGTGCAAGGTGTCCTGATGCATGCACATCCTTTGCCTACATAGTATACTTGGGACTGTACCTGTGTATTTGGGAACATTTCAAAAGTACATATACTATCTTCCGTATCTAAACATAAATCCTCCTTCTCTGTTACAGCATTTTCACATACATATCCTAGTTGTTCTCTGGGTATACAGGTTTCTGTGCTCATACTTTGCCATCTCCCTATGTCCCTATGTCCCTGTCATAGCTTGCCCAGACATTATGTCCCATGGGTCTAATTACCATGTCCCGGTGTATTGTTCCTAATGCTAAGACGGGAAATATGGTCCGTTTTTTTTGCCTCATGGATGGTAAGAACATATGCCTCTATCTGCTCCTGTTTTGAGTTATATGTGAAGTTTACTAATTGTAGGAGGCGTGTCCAGGGGTGCGGGGGAAGCACCTGGGGTGGAGAAACCCAAGGACATGGGAATCTACACTCTCATTGGTTATATGATCACATGGTTTCAAGGAATAAAAGGAGCACTGAATTTGAATAAAATCCTCTTGGGTTACCACCTCAGCTGGGAGCAGACTCCATTTCTTTATTATATAAAGAACCTACAAGTGGCGAACCCTCTAGGTAGATTAGAACTCCCTGCATCAGGGAAAAATTTGGTAATTCCAGGAACGTATTAATTCTAGATGTCTTTAAAGCGTTGTCTCAGTCAGTTCTGAGAAACGCAGGTTAGTACAGAGAACTCTAAAAATATTAGGGAAAATTGCACAGAAACAGGGAAGAAAAAAGAAGAAAAGAAAAAAAGAAGAAGAGAAACGGAATGACGGACGGCAAAGGGTGGAGTCGGGGACCACGCAGAGCGGTCAGCGAAGCATCAGAATGGAGTGAGTACAAACACTCCAACCCCCAACCCCACAGAAGGAACTCGGAGCTGCTGTGTTCGTCTCGCGAGTTGCTGCCGGGAGCCTTACCGTTGAAAAATGGCAGAGATCCCGTGCCGAGGCAGAGCGAGAACCAGCACCGCCGCCGCTGCTTTTTGCCAACCTGCAAGCGCCTGCCGCAATCCTCATGCACCAAACCACCACCGCCGGCATGGCCGCCGGGACTGTCACCATGCCGTCATAGGACACAGCCCCCATGCCACCGAGGACACCACCGCCGACCCACCCTGGGACCTGCCGCCGCTGAACCTCAGCGCCGTGCCGGAACGACCCAGTCGCCTGCAAGCACCAGAGTAGCAGCAGCAGAGACCCGGAGAACAGCAGTTGCTGCAGAGAGCACCGAAACAGGAACCAAAACCAGATTTGGAGCCGCCGCTGCCGAACAAAGGACCCTCCACACACATGTGGACCCACAGTGTCTAGAGTAAGGTAAACAAACATGGGAAACTTTCTCTCTACTGAGATATCACGAGACACAGACACCTTCGCTCTCCTACTGAGACCTTACCACGTACAAACTACAAGGGCTGAATTAACAGAGCTTGTACAATTTATTAAAACAGTAGTACCAAAGCTGCCGCTTGGAGAAGCCCTACACCTAGAAATATGGGACAAAATCGGAAACCTCATGTGACTGAAAGCTCAGGCAGGAGACCCCCGAGCAAATAATGCCATTTCCAGTCTGGCAAATAATCGTCTGCTTTGCACAGAACCCACGAGCGAACGGCACAATCATCCAACATTAACACACAAACCCCCACCCAGGCTACTAGTCGCAACCTGAAACCCATGCATAGATACACAAACGCACGGGGTTTACCGGGAGGGGAGGGATAAACTACGGGTCAGGTGCCAGTAGTCACGGGAGCTCGGGTCGCGGGGAGGGAACGGAACCTGTAATGCGGGATCCCAGCCCATGGGATCAGCATAGGGGGCCCCATTGCAGCGATGAGGGGGGGAACCCAGCCTATTTACCACCTCACGCTGTAGATGAACAGCGACCATGTGCACCGGCATGGGCACTGCCATCTTGTGTGCCAAATGGACCGGAAGTCGACCTGTCTCTTCAGGCCCCAGCGCCGCCCCACTCCAACCACAAGTATGGTGGGGGGGAGGGACCCTCCCCCACACCGCATCCATCATCCACCACCACCCCCCCACAGGGAACCAGGTTTACTGGGGCCACAGGGGGGAAGGCATGGGAGGATGAGGAGGAGGGACCAGAGATAGTTCCACTGGGAGGGAGCAAGGGGGTCAGAGGGGGAAAATTGGTTGACAGGTGGGAGCAGTGTCGGGAGGAGGCATTTCAGGTGGGAGACTTGCATGTCCAGTCGTTTTTCGCCCACGTCAGTCCCCTCAATTCCAACCTCTGCCATATGAGGTGACAAAGGAATTGAGGCAATTGGTAAGGGAAACTGGCGTGTCATCAACCAATATGTTCGTGTATCTGGAGACACTGAGTTCCATCTATGTTTTTAGCACCTCATGATTGGAAGACCTTACTGAAAGTAGTTCTTAGTAACACTCAGTACAGAGTCTGGTTAACTGATTATCCGGAGAATTGCACTGTGTACGCAAACAACCGGCAAGCAGGCATAACAACACACCAACTAACGGGGGAGGGGAATTACACCACAGTAGATTTCCAGTCCGGTTACCCCAGAGAAATATATGAAGCAATTGCAAAACTAACCCTGAAAGCCACAAGGAAATTACCCACTACAGACCAGGATAGCAACCTGTCATTCACAAAAGTATTACAAGGTTCTACTGAACCATACTCACAATTCCTAGATCGGCTGCAATCTGCTTTAAACAGGCAGGTTGAGCATGACGAAACCAGAGAGATGCTTTATAGGCAACTGGCTTTTGAGAACGTGAACCCAGACTGTAAAAGAGCCTTGCAGGCCCTTCCTAAAAGGGAGAGATGTAGCATTGCTGAGTTGGTTCACGCCTGCCAAGGGATTGGCTCAGTGGAACACCAGTCTACCTCTTTAGCTACAACCCTAAGCACCCAACTAAGAGTGCAGGAAGGACACAGTCCCCAAAGTGGTTGCTTTAGATGTGGTGCCCCTGACCACTTTCAAAGAGATTGCCTAAGGAGACCCTCTGCAACAGCATCCCACAAGTACCCAAACGGGAGGAGGGGGCCAAAAAACTCCGGAGAAACTGGAAGTGAGGGGCGGTACAGTAAATAAATGCAACTCACGGGAACAGGCTTGAGATTTGTGCCCCTCCACCTCAACCAGCGCTGGGTTGGATTTATCCAACCAAGAACCAGTCATCATAACTTCCACAGATGTAGTACTAATCCCTACAGGGCTTTGGGGTCCCTTTAATCCAGGGGTGCATGCACTACTAATTGGGAAATCTTCAACCAGCGGAATGGGTTTATTTGTGCTGCCTGGAGTAATAGACTCTGACTCTCGTAGTGAAATTCAAATAATGACCTGGACCCCTTCACCCCCTTGTTTCATCCCTAAGGGACAAAAAATTGCCCAACTAATCCCCTTCTACAGCGCGTTGCCTGCAGGGGAGGGGGAGTGGAGTTCAGGAGCTTTTAGTAGCACAGGACAACCACAAGTTTACTGGGCAACAACCATCGCAGCCACACAGCCACTCATGACGTGCCAAGTTAATGGGCACCGAATTACAGGTTTAGTGGACACAGGAACCGATGTTACCATCATAAAGGACTCCAAATGACCACTTAACAGGCTCACTGTTTGCCCAACTGCAACCATTCAAGGGGTGGGAGGCACAAAAAGGCCCAGACAGAGTGCTCAAATATGCACTGTCTTGGGGTCAGAAGGACAAATAGCCAAAATAACTCGTTTTGTTGCTCTCATTCCGTGTACATTGTGGGGACAGGGTGTTCTCGGACAGTTCGACAGTGGTGCAAATTGCTCCTGCAAACAACCAGTTTTTTCAACTAGTTGTCCCAAGGACCAATTAAACTGGTCTGGAAAAGTGAACAACCAGTTTGGGTAGATCAATGGCCCATGAAAAAGGAACGGTTTGTACACCTAAGAGAACTTGCAAGGGAGAAACTTGAAGCAGGTCATATTGTGCCAACAACTAGTCCCTGGAATACTCCTGTGTTTTGTATACCCAAGAAAAGTAGTCGGTGGAGAACGCTGCAGGACTTGCGAGCAGTTAATGCAGTCATAGAACCTATGGGAGCATTGCAACCTGGACTTCCCTCACCTGCTATGCTTCCAGCAGAGTGACCACTAATGGTAATTGACTTAAAAGACTGCTTTTTCACCATCTTCCTACATCCTGAGGATGCACCAAGGTTTACTTTTTCCATCCCCACCTTGAACAATGCACAGCCCATGCAGAGGTATCACTGGGTTGTCCTTCCTCAGGGGATGAAAACTAGCCCGACAATATGTCAAACAGTAGTGGCAAATGCTATTCACCCGATTAGAAGGCGTTTTCCCTCAACCATCATATACCACTATATGGATGACATATTAATTACCACTACCAGAGAAAATGAACTGCAAATTGTTGTTACTGCTCTAACCAATGCTGTCCAAGATGCAGGGTTACAGGTTGCTCCAGAGAAAATCCACCGATCGCAACCCTGGACTTACCTTGGATGGAAAATCATGCAGCAGGAAATTTCTCCACAACCACTGCAGCTCGAGGTAAAAGACAATTTAACTTTACACGAGCTGCAAAAACTTCTGGGAGTCATCAATTGGCTAAGACCTATTTTAGGCATAATCACAGAGGAGCTACACCCTCTATTTGAGCTGCTTAAGGGGGACTCAGACCTAACGTCTAGCAGGTCTCTGACTGCAGAGGCAAAACAGGTGTTAGACACCTGTGTCAAGGCAATAGAAGTCAGGCAAGGTAGAAAGAGAAATCCTGAACTGCAAATCTGCCTTGCCCTCGTACCCAGCAGGTACCAACCATTCGCAGTTTTGTTTCAGTGGGATCAGACTGAAAAAGATCCACTGAAAATCCTAGAGTGGTTGTTTCTGCCCCACACACCACCTAAAACTGTGTGGACTACTAATGAAATGTTTGCCAAGTTTGTCATTAAAGGCAGAGGACGGCTACAGGAGCTGGATGGGAGGGATCCAGCAACCATCTACATCCCGGCTACAAAGGACAACCTTGACTGGATGTTAGCCGAGGATGCAGGATTCCAGGCTGCCTTGGCAAGCTTTGATGGTGACATTTCCATTCATTTTCCCAAACACAGACTGTGGGGAGAAATCTGTAATTTACCCTTAAAAGCCACAACCAGATGCAAACATGAACCAGTAAAAGGCCTCACGGTCTTTACAGATGCATCTGGGTGGACTCGAAAAACTGCAGTGGCATGGGTAAACCCTGATACAGGACAATGGGAACGAGAGGTACAGATGATGAACCAAGGTTCTGTACAGGTTCTATACTGGTTGCTATACATATTGCCTTGGGAAAGTTTTCAGAACAACCTGTTAACATTGTTACAGATTCTTGTTATGCTGCAGGGTTAGTGTCCCGTCTCGAAAGTTCATTTCTTCTAGATGTCGCTAACCCTCACTTATTGTTTGAAATGCGTTCTGTATGGTTTCTTGTTAATCACAGAAAGTTTGATTTTTACAGCATGCACACAAGATCACACACATAAATGTGAGGACCGATAGTTAAAGGGAAGAGGGAGGTTGACAGAGCAGCTATGTTCAACACTGTACCTAGAGTCTTGGAGCAAGCGAAATTCTCTCATTCATTCTTCCACCAGAACGCATGTTCACTGAAGAGATAATTTCAAATAACACTCAATCAGGCTCGAGACATAATCATGTCATGCCCAGACTGTCAGCAGATAACACCCATGCCATCTCAGGAAGGTGTTAACCGCAGAGAGTTAATGGCAAATGAGATATGGCAAACAGACATCACACATGTCTCTGAGTTTGGTACATTAAAATACGTACACGTCACAGTTGACACTCACTCACAATACATAACTGTCACTGCACATACTGGGGAAAAGGTCAAGGATGTAATAAGACACTGACTCAGTTGTTTTGCGACCCTCGGTACCCCAAAACAGATAAAGACTGACAATGGACCAGCTTTCATTTCAGAAAAGGTAAGAACTTTACTGTCAAATTGGGGAATTTCTCACACCACAGGAATTCCACACTCCCCCACTGAGCAAGCAGTTGTAGAAAGGGTACATTGCACCCTAAAAGGCGTTAACAAAACAGAAAAGGGGGGAACCTGTCTGTAGTCCGCAAGAGCGTCTGTGGAAAGCCACATATGTTAGAAATTTTTTAAATTGTGATAGTGCTGAAAAAAGTAGGCACGAAAGGCAACACAGACCTCAGGCCTTCACTTCTCCCAAACCACCAGTCATGATAAGGGATCTGATTTCAGGGCAGTGGACAGGACCGGTGGATCTTGTGACATGGGGGCGGGGCTACGCATGTGTGGCTACAGGAAAGGAGTTGAAATGGACTCCTTCCAGGTGTGTTAGACCCTACCTAGGTACACAACCACAACAACAAGAACCAGAGTAACGCAGAAGTTATAAAAACAGTTATGTTTCAGCAATAATGTTTGCAATTCCAGGTTTACATTTGAGAATGACCAATGTGGCAAAATGCGGAGTCCATACAAAACCCATGAGTGTGTGTATGATGAATGAAATGACGGCCGTCAGTGAATGTGTGTGTGAATGAATAAAAGAGCTGTTTGACTGCACAAAGCACCTTAATCGCCAAACACCTCACAAGAATAACACTATCTCAGCCACATGGTCACTTTAAGAGAATTTAGTTTGCTATGTTTACCCTGTTTCTGAAATAAAGTTGAATTTCCCAGTTATTTAAACCCTCAGATTAATAAAGGTTATAAGTCTATAGGTAACGCACTGTTGGGCTAAGGCCCCTAGGTTAATAAAGTTGTTTTTCCAAGTTGCACTACCCCTTATAAATATAAGAAGGTTTTAAAAGGTTTAAGAAAATGTTTACAATAGATATATAAGTTGTTAAGAAGCCAAAGCGAGCGATGTACTGGGTCATTGCAAAGCTATGGTAGTTTATAATGTATTGTTCTGTTGTTTGCACTGTTGTTTTTTGCACTGTTTTCATGACCATCTTAAATAATTGAGAGGGGGGACATGTAGGAGGCGTGTCCAGGGGTGCGGGGGAAGCACCCGGGGAGGAGAAACCCAGGGACATGCACAGGAATCTACACTCTCATTGGTTATATGGTCACATGGTTTTGAAGGGATAAAAAGAGAGTCAAATTTGAATAAAATCCTCTTTGGTTACCACCTCAGTTGGGAGTGGACTCCATTTCTTTATTATATAAAGAACCTACAACTAATTGCCACCATGTTTGATGTTTTCTCAAACTCAGTGGTGGTGTCATTTCTGGATATAATCTCTCTTATTTCTTGAGGTAAAATTCCTGATGTTCCTTCTCTTATGACTCCTGCAGCTACGGATTGTATCCATTGTTGGGTTTGGATACACTGTATTGCTATTGAGACATTTTCTTGTAAACCTCTTAAAAAATTAGTCACAACCTGAAAATCTTTAGATGTGTGTTTAGTTAACAAGATCATCAAGTCTGTAGTAAGAGACTGTATTTAAGCTATAGTCATTAATGATGATCTTAGTGGTACCTCCAGTTTTCCCAAATCAGAGGTTACAGTGCTGAGTTTATTAATTAATATTTCCTGATCTATTGAATTTAATACACCTAGTCCTGATCCAAACCATCCTGTTAGATCTTTTCGTGTTCTTTCATGGTGGGATCTAGTTCTTAACCAAGCACTCCATCCTTTAAGACTTTGGAGAATGAAGGGCTGACAATCCCCTTTTATAGAGGATATGTCTGTTTGGATTTTTTTATGCAAAAATGAATATTTTAAACTGACCTGAAAAAGGGTGGGATTTTGTGAAACTATAAAATGTATAAAATTTAAACCCAAAGGGTCTTTTTCTCCCTGAGAGTTCAGTGTGAGATGACACCCAGCACATACTGAATAAACCTTTCCTTGATGTTGAAGTTCCTTTGTTTCACAGATATTTGAATCCTTCTAAATTAAATAACGAGACATTTCTCACAATTTTGGGGGTTCATCTTGGATTTAGTGCCTGTCACTCCAACGGGGGAATCCTGGTTCTCAGGAAAAACACTCCGCTCATTTTTAGCGGTCCGAGGACTTCCACCCCCCCTTGAGCGTTTGCGGCAAAAAACCCTGGGACGGAGAGCTGTGAAGCAAAGGAAGTGAAAGTCAGACAAAATCTGGAAAAAAAGAGAAACAAAAACTGTTAAAGTTTGTGCACAAACCCTGGAAAGGAACAGTAGGACTTATTTTAAAGATTTTTGCTGGACGGGTGGGGAAAAGAGCGTATGAGAGTGTGTTTGAGACGTACTCACACCCAACTGGTGTGTCCCTCCGCTTCACAGATGGAGTAAGCAGGGAAGGGGGGCTGCAGGGCTTAAGCTCAACCAGTGTATCCCTCCACTTCGCAGACAGAGTGAGGGAGGGAGGGGTTGAGACACTCTTGGCTTGCCACCAGCCAACGTATCCCTCCACCTTGCGGGCAAAGTTAGGGAGGGGGGCTGTGACACTTTCAGACAGCTGGGCAGGTGGGGTGAGCAGGGTTGTACTGCTTTCCATAGGGAATTTGGTGGGGCAGCAAGGGAAGTGCCGTGAGGGCTTGGTATGGAAGCCCCTCTTGAAATTGACTACGGCAGAGCCTGAGGTTTGAAGGGTCCTAGTGTGAGGTGAAATCTACATATATATTTAAAAAAAAAAAAAGGGCGGTAAATCCAACAAAGAGGCTGTGGGAAAGAAAGGAGAGAAGGTGTCAGAAAAACCACTTCAAATCCCTCAAGATAGCCCTCTGGGAGGGATACTAGATTCCTGGGGAGAGACAAGAAGGACGCAGGGAAAGGATAGAGCAACAATGATCCAGTATTGCATGTACGAATGGACAAAAGGGCCTATAAGGTAAGACTATCTCTACTGACCTCAATTTGAGGGTTGGATTTGTAAAGCATTAAATCTCTATGTCAATGCAAAAGAACCTTTTAATTCAAAAGAGAGCGATTATGCTGCATGCTGGGTGAGGTCTATAGGACTATTCCCAGTCTCTATAACAAACGGAGTTAATAAACACCAGAAGAAAAACAAGGACCCAATATGGGACCCCCTAGAAAACCTTCCAGAAAACCCTCCTCCCTATAATCCTGAGGAGAACAAAGGAAATGGAGCACAAAACCCAGATACAACCCCTCCTCCAAGCCCTCCCCGGACACGGGAAAGGGCTAGGAGAGAACGGGAGAACCTGAAGCACCTGAAAAACTCTATCCCCTTAGAGAGGTTCCAATGCAGGGAATGCAAGGGGGTATGAGATATGTAAATGCCCCATTAACCAGCTCTGAAGTACAGGAATTTTGGAGAGAAATGAAAAAATTATTGGAGTACCCACTGGGTTTGGTTGAACAATTTGATCAATTTTTAGGCCCAAATATCTACATACGGGATGAGATGCAATCTATAATGGGAGCGTTATTTTCAGTAGAGAAAAGGAACATGATTAGAACCACAGGAATCCATGTTTGGGACCAGGAGCATCCCCAAGGGATAAATGGAGAGGGGGGAGAACAAAAAATGCCAATTGCACGTCCAAACTGGGACCAGAATACTGATGGGGGAAGACAGAATATGATAGATTACAGAAATTGCATTATTAAAGGAATTGAAGAGGCAACCCCTCCAGGACACAATATGGTTAAGGTTTTTGATGAAAAGCAAACCAAAGATGAGTCACGGTCTGAATGGTTAGAAAGAATAAAGAAAAACATACAACAGTATTGGGGGGGCCAGTTGGACAGTCCAGCAGGACAGCAACTGTTGAAAGCCTTTTTTGTGGTTCATTCGTGGTCAGATATTAGAGGGAAATTAGAAAAGTTGGAGGACTGGAATGAGAAAGATATGAATGAGTTATTGAAGGAAGCTCAGAAAGTATATGTTTGGAGAGATGAAGAACGGGAAAAGCAGAAGATTCAGTTTATGATAGCTACGGTTGAGGAAGTGAATAAGCAAGGGGGGAAATGAGCCCCAGGGCAGAAAAGGGCAGGGGTAACACAAGGAAAATATGAAAATGGTCCAAATAAATATAAAGGACAGGGAACTCAATACCCTGGAGGACCTTCCCGATCACTAACAGGACTGGGGATGCAAACAACCCCTCCCAATTTACAAAGAAAGGGGAGAGTTTGTTTTTACTGTGGACAAGAAGGACATTTTAAAAGGGATTGTCCTAGGTGCCAAAAAGACATTCAAGTCTTCCAATTACAGGAGAGTTCAGAATAGGGGTGTCAGGGACTTTACCTCCTGGGGTCGGAAACAGGAAAAGAACCCTTGATAATTTTAAAACTTGAACCCCAGGAGGGTGATACTGTCTTTCTAGTGGATTCAGGGACTCAATGGACTTGTATAACCCAACCTCCAGCAGGAATAATAGTATCAAACCAAACAGTCACAGTACAGGGAGAAAAAGGAGAACACTTTGAGGTACTGGTGGTCCCATCAGTATTAATGAAAGGAAATGAGAAGGTGATTGAAGCAGATCTACTGATTACACCCCAGACGGGGGTGAATCTATTAGGTAGAGATCTAATGGGAATCTTGGGAGTAGGGGTGGTACCTCAAGGGGAGGGGGTGGAAGTTAAATTCTTCATCTTGAGTGAAGATTTGGGCATAAATCCTGAAGTGTGGGACGAAGACGGGGACAGGGGGAGACTGGAAATAGAACCCTTTACAGTGGAATTGTATACAGAAATTCCGATTTGAGTTCGCCAGTACCCCATTCCCCTTGAAGGGAAAAGAAACCTTTCACCAGTGATAGAGAATTTAATAAGTGATGGATTGTTAGAACCTTGTATGTCACCATACAATGTCCCCATATTGCCAGTAAGGAAAGGCGATGGGACATATCGATTAGTTCAGGACCTACAGGAAATCAATAAGATAGTTTGTGTTTGACATTCTTTAGTACCAAACCCATACACCATAATGAGCAAAATACCTCCAGAGTGCGAATGGTTTTCAGTGGTTGACCTGAATGATGCATTTTAGACTTGTCCCCCAGATAAAAATTCCCGAGATATTTTTGCATTTGAATGGGAAGACATAGAGACGGGCAGGAAACAACAACTCAGATGGACAGTCCTCCTGCAGGGGTTCTCGGAAGCACCTAATTTGTTTGGACAGGCTTTGGAAAAAATAATAAATGGGTTTGAAACAAGTGTAGGAATTATTGTTTTACAATATGTAGATGATTTGTTGGTAGCTGGGAAAACCCGAACGGAAGTAGAAAAGGGAACAGTGAGACTGCCAAACTATTTAGGAGAACAGGGATTAAGAGTGTCAAAGAGCAAACTTCAGTTTGTAGAAAAGGAAGTAAAATATCTGGGATACATCATAAGCAACGGTGGACAAAAACTGAATCCAGAAAGGATAAAGGGAATCCTAGACCTTCCCCTACCAAGGACCAAAACGGAAACAAGACAATTCTTGGGGTTAGTGGGATTTTGTAGGCTGTGGATTGCAGATTATAGCAGCAAAACAAAGTTCTTATATGAGAAACTAATGGATACAGCCTCAGGAAAGGTTTACGGGGTGAAATATTCCTCAGAAGAAATTGAAAAATTTGAGAAACTAAAAGAAACCTTGACCCAAGCTCCAGTGTTGTCATTACCAGACCTAAAGAAACCTTTTGACCTTTATGTAAATGCCTCAGAAGGGACCGCGAAGGGAGTTGTCACCCAAGACTGGGGGGGAACAGGAAACCAGTAGCTTTTCTGTCAAAGATACTGGATCCAGTAATTAGGGGATGGCCAGTGTGTGTGCAGGCAGTAGCTGCTACGGTCATCCTTGTGGAAGAAGCGAGAAAACTAACATTTGGAGCAAAAATTCATACCCCACATGCAGTAAGAACGATATTGAGCCAGAAATCTGGAAGGTGGATGACAGATTCTCGGATTTTGAAGTACGAGACCATATTAATAGAAAAGGATGATTTAAGTATAACAACCAATTAATATGTAGATCCATCACATAAGAAAACAGTAGAGGGGGCTTGCAACCAGGCAAGAAGACACAGAGATGTCTAATGAAGAGAGAGAGAGCAGGACTAAACTCTACACAGAGTTTTGGGGGTAAGAACTGAACCAGACCTCCCAAAACCCTTTTGAGACCCCTCTTAAGTTGGGGTGGTGGACTCCTACTGGATGGAAGTCCTAAAATGCAACATGCAGCACCAGAGAGAGAGGAGTTGAAAAACTCAAAGCGTCCTGGAAAGTTGGACCACGATGACCAAAGGAATGCAGAGGAGGGTGACCTTGACCCCCCCTCGCCACTGCTGCTAAGTTGGCAGCCTGAGACAGAGCACAGGAGCTCTAGTAGAACTCTTGAGGCAAAGGCTTTCAACTGAAAGCTGCCCAAGATGTTCTGACTCAGGGGTGAATCCCCTGAGGAAGGGACTTTCACGAAGATGCCTCTGCACTTCGTGATATGCCTGTGGTGAAGCGAATTTTGTCCCTGCTGGCAGTCCACGGGTGAGACCTTCACTTGGAGTTGAAGGAGAGCCAAGAGGGGTGAAAGGAGACCCCCTTGTGTGTATTGAAAAGAGATCCAACTACAACAATCCAGATACAGATGCTGTATGAGAAGAAGAAAACCTGCTGCCTTAGAGACATTGCTACTCTGAAGAAGGATCTTTCCTTCTTCCTTTCTGGACTTTTATTTGGAGGGGGGAAGAGATTTGATCCATTGTAAATACTTATGTCATGGTAGAGATAATTAAGATTGTATATAATGTATTGTAGTGTTTATTTGCACAGTCATTGTAATATATTCCCTTTTCCCAATTTGAGTCTTGTGTGATGTCTGGAAACCTATCTCACACTAGGTTGAGATGTGGGAGGGGGTTTGGACTAGGGAATTAGATTTTGGAGCTCTCAAACCATGACAAATCAATTCATATGTAGATCCATCACAGTTTTTGTATGGGCAGAATGCCATAGAAAATGAGGAAGTTGAACACAATTGTTTAGACATTATTGATTACCAGACAAAGATCCGGGAAGACTTGATGGATATCCCTGTAGAAGGAGGGATGCACCTGTTTACGGATAGGTCATCAAGAGTAGTAGAAGGAAAGCAGAAAAGTGGTTATGCAGTGACTGATGGAGAAGATCTCACTGTAATAGAATCAGGGAGTCTCCCAAATAAATGGTCCGCTCAAGCATGCAAAGTATATGCAGTGATTAGTGCATTACGCAGAATCGGCAGTGGGGTGGGAACCATATACACTGATTCTAAATATGCCTGGGGGGTAGCACATGTTTTTGGGAAAATTTGGCATGAGAGGGGAATGATGACCTCTCAAGGAAAAGAGTTTCTGGAGATCTTGTTAGAAGTCCAACAGCCTCAGGAAATTGCCATTGTTCATGTTAAAGGCCATAGAAAAGGGAACGATATAATTTACCAGGGCAATAATCGAGCAGACCAAGCCGCCTGAGAGGCAGCCCTGAGTCACAAGGTACCTGAGGCAAAGATAATGTCTCTGGTACCAATACCGAAGGAAACTCCACAATCAATATTTACTGACAAAGAAGAACAAAAGTTATTGGAAATAGGAGTTGAGAAGAATGCAAAGGGGGAGTGCTTCCTCCCAGATGGGAGGCAAATGTTATCAGAAGCAATTACATGGGAAGTGTTAAAAGAACTACATAACAACATTCGTTAGGGAACTCAAGCCCTGGTGGACACATTTCTACAAGCTTATGGGCACCTAGGGGTATGTACAATTGCCAACAAGTTGCAAGTGAATGCCTAATTTGCCGGAAAGTAAAGAGAGTACAAAGAGCTCATCCCCTTGGAGGATGAGAACTTGCAAGTAGACCTTTCAAAGAGTTCAGATAGATTTTACCGAGTTACCCTCGGTACAGAGGTGGAAATATTTGTTAGTAATTGTAGATCACTTGACTCATTGGATGGAGGCAACTGCTCAAAGCATAGTCAGAGTACTATTAGAACAAATCATTCCCAGATTTGGACTGCCTGAAACCATGGACTCTGACCGGGGACCACACTTCACCTCTAAGATTGTGAAATTAGTATTTGAGGTCTTGCAAGTTAATTGGCAACACCATACCCCTTGGCACCCCCAGAACTCAGGAAGGGTGGACACATGAATCAAACATTAAAACGAACCATTACCAAGTTGGCACTAGAAACGGGATTACCTTGGACAAAATGTTTACCGTTGGTTCTCTTTAGGATTCAGACAGTCCCCAGAAAGGATCTGAATGTATCTCCCTATGAAATGTTATTTGGACTGCCTTATCCCTCATGTTATAAAGGTGTTCAAACCCCAACCCTGGAGTTGGGAGACAAATACCTTAGAGAATATGTCAAAATAGTAGCTGAAAGACTGGAAAATCTCAGGCAGCAGGGACTACTGCCCCAAACTGTGAAGTCAGGGATGAAAGTACACAACACCTCAGTAGGGGACTGGGTTTTGATAAAGACCTGGAGGGAAGAACCCCTCAAACCAGAATGGGAGGGACCTTATCAAGTGGTGCTAACTACAGAAACTGCAGTATGGACTATAGAGAAAGGATGGTCCCACAGTACCAGAGTCAAAGGACCTGTGGCACCTCCTTCCTCTGTTCCTGAGTGGAAATGTGAAGGGGAGTTCCCAAAACTTAAAATAATTTGAAAGTAAAATTCTTTTACAGTCTCCCAGAGATGACAGTTGTTGACACGCCACTCCCAGTGAAAGAAGTCGGGATCCGGGATCCTAGTAAAAACAACAGAAGACCATCGTCATGAAGACTGATAGTAAGAATACAAACTCAACGACAAGACCAAGGCATAAATACGTGCCTTTGTTAATTCTATGTCAGGGTAAATGCAATACTTGTGATTTGTGCTTCACATTTCATTTGCAGTGTTTCAAGTATAGACAAACTAACAAATTGTATGACATACTGTTACCGTAGGATTTATGGTGCTGAAAAAATCTCCCAGAGCAGTTAATTAGGGGTGAGATAAGAAAGGGTTTATTATTGTCAAGGTTAAAGATGTTACACGACGCGCCCGGCTGTGCCTGAGATGTTACATTTTATAATACCATCCATCCAATCTCAAATGTGTCCACCCTGTGACCTTTGCTCTGGACCGCCCCGGGTCCACCCCCTGAAAATGGGTCTGGGGTGTATTTCGGGACCACCTACTTCATCACCTTCACCATCATCAGAGCACAAAGGGTACATAGTTACCTAATTCTTGACTTCATTTTGTTGTTCAGGCCCTGATATGCTGTTCTGCCAACAATCTAGGCCTTGCCTTGACAAAAGACTAAACATTTCTACTAGATTCGGGGGTAGGACTGATATAGGGAGCATAGATTGGGGTAAGAGGGTTAAGGAATGTGTAAACAAGGGTGCTACAGGGAAAGGGATGCAAGGGAGTGAGGGTTGCTGCTTTTAAAATCTACCTATGAAACTTACAAGGCTTACAAATATTAGAAAAATAAAAAACCATTAGGGGCTTAAGGCATCAATACAGTGGCTGATGTATTACTGTCGCCAAGTTCTCAGATACATACACAGCAGCATTTTTTTTGACCTCTCATGAAGTAGAGCAACAGAGGGCAAGACCAGGTTAGCCTCTATACCTGCCACAAGAAGATCTCTCTACCCCGCTATCGGCTGCAACCCGATAGGCATGGGGAGTGGAAGTATATGCTATACTGGACCTCTGTTTGCCTTAACTGTGCTCCAGCCAGTAGCCATTGCCCATGACCATTGCTCAAAGTGTTACCAAAATGCATACTATGAGACAGGTGTCGTAACCACCTTTATGTCATATGAGTACGTGAACGAAGTTTGTTATGATGAAAAGGAATTGGAAACCTGTATAGTAGGGAACAGACGCTATGGGGTAGCAAAGAATTTGGACCCAGAAGGAGCACATCTGGGTTTAAGTTGCCCTGTGGGTGAAACATGGATTTGTTGGGATGTCACCAGCAAGTGGGGGGTCCCTGACCTAATAAAGGAAGAGATTATTATAAATACCAAACAAGAGACAGCTAAAGATCATCTACTATTGTCAAAGTTGAGTGATTTATACTCTGAATTGACACAGGAAGAGATCAGAGATTTGGAACTTCCCTCAGAAGGACAAAACTTGTTTCTTGATTTAGCAGAAACAGTTGCAAAAGGGCTAAATGTAAATGGCTGTTGGGTTTGTAGTGGACCTTTAATGACCGAGGAATGGTCCTGGAAGGGTTTTAGCCTAGATGCACGAGAAATACTCTAGGGGAAGTATACTTTTTCTTGTAATAAAATAAGTTGGTCAGAAGGGTGGATATTAAGCTCCACAGTGATTGGAAGAGATTGTATACGGAGAACAGGAATTAATTTTGTACACCCAGTTAGGGAAACTTCGTGCAAAAGAACTCTGAAGACTAACTTCACTCGCAGTGAGTATTTCCCACAGACCCCAACAGACTATTGGTCAGAAAAAGGCAACTCCAATTGTGAGTGGATTATGAACCAGAAACTCTACAAATGTAACAAAACCAAAATGAACCCCTTTTCTGGAATAAAAGAAATATCAAAGTTTTGGAAGAACATTGATAGCACTTCCAAAGACTTTTGGAAGGCACCCAACGGACTCTTTTGGATTTGTGGAAAAAGAACGTATACAATTTTACCAGAAAATTGGAGAGGTTGTTGCACTTTAGGAGTAATCCTGCCTGGGTTCTTCCTGTTGCCTTTAGAGATTGGAGATGAATTAGGGGTCCCTTTGTACTTTTCCCTTAACCAGGAAAAACGGGCGGTTGGAGAAAAAGTACCCTATATTGGGATTAAAGGACACTCGGTGGGAGGATCCGAGAAATGGGGAGAGGAAGAGTGGCCTCCCGAAAGGATTATTGAATATTATAGACCAGCCACATGGGCGCAGGATGGGAAGTGGGTTTACCCTACACCCATTTATATGCTTAATCGAATCATACGGTTACAAGTTGTGGTCAAAATAGTTATAAATGAGACTGATGCAGGATTACAATTGATAGCTGAACAGCAGCGTCAAAGTAGGGCAGCCATATACCAAAACAGATTAACCTTGGACTATCTTTTGACAGAAGAAGGAAGAGTGTGTGGAAAATTTAACACCTCAGATTGTTGTTTACAGATTGATGATAACTATGAAGGAGTAATGGAAATAACCTCTAACATCCGCAAAATAGCCCATGTGTCAGTTCAAAGCTGGAAATCTGTGCTAGATGGAGGGTGGTGGTCTGACCTATTTGGAGGAGCATGGTGGAAACAAGTGGGGTTTTTCCTTCTGCGTGCTATTGCCAGATTGGTATTTTTACCCTGTTTAATCCCATGTTTCATAAGATTGATTATTAGTGTTGTTCAAGGGATGCAAATGGTTAATATGCCTATGGATCGAAAAGGTGCTGCAATAAGAGGTCCAGGAACCCAGAAGATATTGGTCCTGCACCCTGTCCCCAAACAAAAGATACAAAGAATGTGCAGAAATTGTTGCTTGAAAACGAAGTTATGGACATATTAGCCAAATGGGAGAGAGGTCAGAGGATAAGGGGGCGATTTGATGTATAATCCCTTTAAGGTTAAAAAAAACCCCCCACAAACAAACAAACAAAAAAAAGAACCTGAGGATTATGAGAAATAAAATATGGTATTTCATATAGGCGTATCGTAAAGTTTTAAGATATCCAAGTTCCAAATGGGACTGGGTATCAGGGTCTTTTTTTGGTTGAATAAGGGAAATACAAAAGTCCCTAAAAATTAAAATCTTTCAGGGCCATGTGGAAATTCTGTACACAGGGGTGTTTTTTTTTTCTCTTTGGGCTAAGAACAAAGGAAGATCCATAATTTTTGACAGAGGATACCTCGCAACCAGTCGGAAGGAAGAGAAAACCCCTTTTTAGAGAAAAGAAACCTTTTTAGGTAAAAATGAATATTTTAAACTGACCTGAAAAAGGGTGGGATTTTGTGAAACTATAAAATGTATAAAATTTAAACCCAAAGGGTCTTTATCTCCCCGAGAGTTTGGTGTGAGATGAGACCCAACACGTGCTGAATAAACCTTTCCTTGATGTTGAAGTTCCTTTGTTTCGCAGATATTTGAATCTTTCTAAATTAAATAACAAGACATTTCTCACAGGT
This sequence comes from Corapipo altera, assembly GCF_003945725.1. Lineage (NCBI taxonomy): Eukaryota > Metazoa > Chordata > Aves > Passeriformes > Pipridae > Corapipo > Corapipo altera. The sequence continues at coordinate 124,924 of NW_020885080.1, read as the reverse complement.
GGACTACTGCAGAGGAAGGTGTCCAGTACCTGCGGGAATTGGTCATGCTGGAAATGATTTACAGTGACCCAGATGATAACAACTTCCTAACTCCAGAGTTTATTCCTTACATGCTGCCCATGTGGAGAAAAGTAATTCAAGGTGCCCCTACACCGTATGTTAACTGCTTGTTAACAATATACCATCCAAGGATGGATGAACCAACTGTGGACATGATGTGTGCCTGGATACAGAGTATAGCAGAAGGTATGAAAGCCTCTGCACTCCCATGGGCCAGCAAGTTAGATTTCAGAGACAACTCCGATCTCACCCACACTGGGGAGAGGATGGAGAGGCCTTCCAAGTGCCCCAAATGTGAGAATCGCCACAGAGACAGCCCAAGAGATCGGTCTCGATCTCCTTCCATCCCACTCAGAAGGAAAGGAATCCCCAAGAGCAGGTCATGTGGTGAACTATGGTTCTTTCCGCGTGACCAAGAGGAAGACATGAAGAAGTGGGATGGTGAACCTACCTATAAACTTTAAGCTCAGGTTCGAGAATTGAGAGGGAAGAAACCTAGTAAGAAGGTCGTCCATGTACTTGATGCAGAGACCCTGAAAAGAGATCAGTAACCTTTGAGACGCAGGAAGACCAAGATCAATTCCTGTGATCCCAATGAGGGGACCTCTGATTGGGCAATGCAAAGATCAGACAGTGAATACTCTGACCAAGAACAATAGAGAGGTCCTGCCTTTGACCAGGAGAAGGAAAGGGACGATAGGGTTTACTGGACTGTGTGGGTTCGATGGTCTGGCACATCAGATCCACAGAGATACAAAGTTTTAGTAGACATGGGTGCACAGTGCACCTTGATGCCATCAGGGCATAAAAGCACAGAGCCCGGGCACTGCCAGTACAGGATCTGCTGTCATGGCAACGAATACAGGAGCAGGCACGACAGGAGTCACGAGGCCGGGGCCAACCCTGACTGCGGCGGTGGCAGGGGGAGGGGCCCCAGGAGCGGTAGCAGGAGCGACTCCCGGAATTGCGGGAGCGGCAGGGGTGGCGTTGACAGGCAGGGCCTCTGTCATGACTGAACCGAGGAGTGGGGTTGGAGCTGCCCCCTTTCCTTCCACTCCCCCTGCCGAGGGGGGTCAGTCCAACTTTACAGAAGGGGGGGGGAAGAGGAACCGAAAGAGTTTCCAATCTCTGCCTCTCTTGAAGAGGGAACAGGGATGCAGAGACAGGGCAAGGCAGTTTCCGTTGCTGAGAGAAGGCAGAAACGAGGTTTACCACCATTTGATAAGGACACAGAAGCAGAGAGTGGATCAAGTAATAGCTCGGGGGGAGGACAAGTAGACCTTCCTATAGTAAAACAAAAAACAAAGGGGAATAGAACCCTTGAAACATTAGTAACCCCAGACCCGATAGCTAGTAGGACAAGAACAAAGGATAAACTGCTGTTAGAAATCCCCTTAAGACAAGATGTAACCAATCAGGGTACAATATTAATAAAAGTTCCTTTCTCACTGGTTGAGTTACAACAATGGAAGGATTCTGTAGGGGCATATAGAGATAACCCAGAGAGAGTAGCAAACTATGTCCAGAGAGCAATCAAAACTCAAAACCCTGACTGGTATGATCTAGAAGTTATGATGGATACTTTATTAGATCAAATAGAGAAGGAGATGGTAAAAAGAGTTGCTCGAACTGCAATTGAGATGCTAAAAACCTCTGGGCAGTTTCCAGGAGAGGATATTAAGGATATCTTCCCCCCTGAGGATCCCAAATGGGATCCTATTATACCAGCAAATCTGGGAACATTGAAACATTATCAAGACTGGGTAATCTGTGGATTCCGACATGGGGTTCTGAAGGCAATAGACTGGTCTAAGATGAATGAAGTTAGGACACAGATTTTCTGAATACGCTGAAGGATGTCATAAGAAAATACACTGATATTGATATAGAGTCAGACCTGGGGAAAAAACACCTGGTGTATTTGTTTGTAGGACAGTCTAGAGATGATTGTGCTGGTTTAAAAGTTAACCAGCAGGGGAAATGAACTCAATTCAAAAGAGAGATTGTAAGTCAGAATAACAATTTAATAAAATAATACAATAAGCATGACTACACAGACAAGCAATTGGTCTCAACCCACAAAGTCCAAATGTACAACCTGGCACTCCAGGGTGCAAACAAAGTGGTGCTCCCTGGGCCCCCCCCCTTAGTCCAAAGTAAAGGAAGAGGGGAAAAACCTGCTGGTGGGAGAGTTGCTGCAGTGCGGTCAAAAGTGGTGACTGCAACCCAGTCGAGGGTGGTGGTCTCAGTCCGGTTGAGAGCGGTGAACTGCAGTCTGACTGAGAGCGGTGAGTTGCAGTCCTCCTCTGGATCCCACGAGTAGTGGTAAGGTTCTGAAACTTCAGGTTTATATATTCTCCAGTTCAGGCAGGAATGATTAGTCCCTCCCTCAGAGCGGGGAATTCCATAAAAGGATGCTCAATCCTTCCCTCAGAGTGGGGAATTCCATAAAAGGGTGTGAGGGTACTCAGTCAGGGAATTCCACAAAAGGGCATGAGGACAGGAGCATGGGGGGGGGACCACCTCGCAGGTCTCTACTGACAACAGTTTCTGGGAAATGGTATGGAGGGCTATAGAATACACAGTTTTGGGCTACACCCATCCGGTGATGAATCGGTCCCAGCTGTTCTAACTAGGACATTATCCACCCCTTATTCTATGCCATCCATGTCATGCCCAAATTAATCCCCTTAAAAACTATGTCTCCTTAAAACTATATACACTTATATATATATATATACAATGAAACATTACAGACCATTCTCACACAAAATTAGGTCCCCTTGTGGTACAGAACGTGTCTGCCCATCTTTGTGCATTACCCACCAGGTGAAACCAGGTCCTTGAGCAAAAACAATCCCTCGGATGGGTTTACCTTTGCTTGAGGTGGGACTAATCCAAACAGTCTTCCCTAACATTCCTCTCATATGCACCACGGGGACTTTATCTCCATCTACAGTATGCAGAGGTTCTGATTGGGCAGGGTCAACTCGATTGATGGAACCTCGGGTGTTAACCAACCAGGTGACCTTTGCTAAATGCAGCTCCCAGTGTTTGAGAGTCTTCCCACACAGTGCCTTCAGGGTGGTTTTCAGTAGTCCGTTGCACCGTTCAACTTTTCCAGTCACTGGTGCATGGTAGGGGATATGATACACCCACTCAATGCCATGCTCTTTGGCCCAGGTGTCTACGAGGTCATTCTTGAAATGGGTCCCATTATCAGACTCAATTCTCTCCGGGGTACCGTGTCGCCACAGGACTTGTTTTTCGAGGCCCAGGATGGTATTCCGGGCAGTGACATGAGGCACGGGGTATGTCTCCAACCATCCAGTACTTCCTTCTACCATGGTCAGTACGTAGCACTTGCCTTGACGGGTTTTGGGGAGCGTGATGTAGTCAACTTGCCAGGTTTCCCCATACCTGTACTTCGACCACCGTCCACCATACCATAGAGGTTTCACCCGCTTAGCCTGCTTGATGGCAACACGTCTCACAGTCATGGATGACCTGTGAGACAATGTCCTTGGTTAAGTCCACCCCTCGGTCACGAACCCATCTGTATGTTGCATCTCTCCCCTGGTGACCGGAGGCGTCATGGGCCCATCGAGTCAGAAATAATTCTTCTTTGTACTGCCAATCCAGATCTACCTGAGAGACTTTAATCCTGGCAACTCAGTCCGCCTGCTCACTGTTACGATGCTTCTCATTAGCCTGTTTCTTGCGTACATGAGTATCTACATGACTGACTTTCACACTCAGCTTCTCTACCCGGTCAACGATGTCCTGCCACATCTCTGCCGCCCAGATGGGTTTCCCTTGGCGCTGCCAGTTGACCTTTTTCCATCGCTCCAGTCATCCCCACAGAGCATTGACCACCATCCATGAGTCAGTGTAGAGATAGAGTCTTGGTCACTTCTCTCGTTCAACTATATCCAAAGCCAACTGAATGGTTTTAAGCTCTGCAAACTGACTTGACCCGTCTTGTCCTTCGGTCACTTCTGCAACTCGCCGTGTGGGACTCCATACGGTTACCTTCCATTTTCTGTTTGTCCCTACACTGCGACAGGAACCATCTGTGAAGAGCGCATATTGCCTTTCATCTGCTGGTAGTTTGTCATATGGTGGAACCTCCTCAACCCGTGTCACCTGCTCCTCTTCTTCTTCAGAGGATAGTCCGAAACTCTCACCTTTGGACCAATTGGTGATAATTTCCAGAATCCCAGGGCGATTAGAATTTCCTATCCGGGTTCGCTGTGTGATCAGAGCGATCCACTTACTCCATGTGGCATCGGTGGTGTGATGTGTAGAAGGAACTCTTGCCTTGAACATCCAACCCAGCACTGGTAGTCAGGGTGCCAGGAGGAGCTGCGCTTAGGGGCCAATCACTTCTGAGGCAGCTCGAACTCCTTCATAAGCAACCAGGATCTCTTTCTCAGTTGGTGTATAGTTGGTTTCAGATCCTTTGTATCCCCGACTCCAGAATCCCAGCGGTCGCCCTCGGGTCTCCCCAGGTACCTTCTACCAGAGGTTCCAGGAAAGGTCATTCTTCCCGACTGCAGTGCAGAGCATGTTCTTCACGTCCTGTCCTGTCCTTACTGGCCCAAGGGCTACCGCATGGGCAATCTCCTGTTTAATTTGTTCAAAGGCTTGTTGTTGTTCAGGGTCCCACTGGAAATCATTTTTCTTCAGTGTCACAAGGTAGAGAGGGCTTACAATCTGACTGTACTCGGGGATATGCATCCTCCAAAAGCCCACGGTTCCTAGGAAAGTCTGTGTTTCCTTCTTGTTGGTTGGTGGGGACATGACTGCTATTTTGTTAATCACCTCCATTGGAATTAGGTGGCGTCCATCTTACCACTTCACTCCTAGGAGGTGAATTTCCTGAGCAGGTCCCTTGACCTTACTCCGTTTAATGGAAAAACCAGCTCTTAGGAGAACCTGGATTATCTTCTCTCCTTTCTCGAAGACTTCCCCCACTGTGTTCCCCCATACAATGATGTTGTCAATGTACTGTAGATGTTCTGGAACCTCGCCCTTTTCCAGTGCAGTCTGGATCAGTCCATGGCAAATGCTGGGACTGTGTTTCCACCCCTGAGGCAGTTGATTCCAGGTGTACTGCACACCTCTCCAAGTGAAAGTAAATTGTGACCTGCACTCCGTTGCCAAAGGAATGGAGAAAAAGGCATTGGCAATGTCAGTGGTGGCATACCACTTGGCTGTCTTGGACTACAGCTCATACTGGAGCTCCAGCATGTCCGTCACAGCAGCACTCAGGGGTGGTGTGACTTCATTGAGTCCACGGTAATCCACCGTCAACCTCCACTCTCCGCTGGACTTACGCACTGGTCATATAGGGCTATTAAAGGGTGAACGAGTCTTGCTGACCACCCCCTGGGTCTCCAGGTCACAGATCATCTTATGTATAGGGGTCACAGAGTCTCGGTCGGTGTGGTATTGCCGACGGTGCACTGTTGCTGTGGCTATCAGTACCAATTGTTCTTCAACCTTCAGCAGTCCCACAGCAGAGGGGTCCTCTGAGAGACCAGACAAGGTGTTCAACTGTCTAATTTCCTCTGTCTCCACAGTAGCTATGCCAAAAGCCCAACGAAGTCCTTTTGGGTCTTTGAAATACCCACTCCTCAGGTAATCTATGCCAAGCATGCATGGGGCCTCTGGGCCAGTCACAAGGGGTGTCTGTGCCATTTCTTCCCAGTCAGACTCACTTCAACTTCCAGTACAGTCAACTGTTGGGATCCCCCTGTTACCCCAGAAATGGAGATGGATTCTGTCCCTACGTATCTTGATGGCATTAAAGTACATTGTGCGCCGGTGTCCACTAAGGCCTTATATCTTTGTGGCTCTAATGTGCCAGACCACCGAATCCACACTGTCCAATAGACTCAATTGTCCCTCTCCTCTACCTGACTAGAGGCAGGGCACCCCTAGTCCTGGTCATGGTACTCATTGTGCTGTTCTTGTAAGTATGACCTGGAGGTCCCTTCAAGAGGATCAGACGTTCCTGTACTGTCTGGAGTCTTGCCCACGAGAGACTGGAGCAGCATTTACCCTTGAAGAGTTCCTTGTGGTACTTGTTCCTCTTTTCAGTTCACGTACCCGGACTGCTAAGGAAGAGGTGGGTTTCCCATCCCACTTCCTCATATCTTCTCCGTGCTCACGGAGGTAAAACCATAGATTGCCACGTGGAGTGTGCCCTCTCTCCTTAGCTGGGGGACACTGGTTCCTAATAGCAGAGACTCTTGTTTGTCCTGGTTCGATATGGAAGATCCCTTCCTTAATTTCTTCTCTTAACTTCTGATGTCCCTCTTCAATCTTCTCTTCCAGGCTTCGGACATGTTCAGTTTGGTTTCCACAGATGAGACGTGGGCTCGTAATGGGGCGGTGACAGTGTCTTCATAAATCCTGAGTTTACTAACCAACGTGCCCACCTTGTCCTCTCCCTCTCTCCATTGCAGCGTTGCTAAGTAGCGGGAATACATTTCTGGCCCAAGTCGTGCAAACTTCAACCACATCTGGGATGTGCACTGTACACCATCTGGACTTTTAGGGAATCTTTCATCCTCTGAAAAGATTATCTCCAGTACAGTTAATTCTCTTAAGCACCGGATACCTTGTTCCATCGTGTTCCACTTTCTTTGCTGTACGTGGTGAATCTGAAAAATCTGTCTGAGAAACTGCTCAGAGACTTTGATCTTTTGAGTAGCAAAGGTATTTATTTGCAGTGCTGGGAGCAAGCCAACTCGCGCTGGACAAACTTGCTCGAAGGTTTCTCAGAAAATCAATGTTTTTATACAATTTTCAGATGTGATTTAATGCATATTCAAGTGATTACAACATCTATCAATACATATTAAAAATAGGCGGAGAATAGGCGGAACTTGGGGCGGTGCTTCTCTTGGCACCCCATTTCGAGGGGTCGTTCCCATCTTCCTCCATGGGGCAGGGGGCTTTAACTCCTCTTCCTCAGCTTGACCTTTCTTCCTTTCCATTGTTCTTTACCCGCTCACTGAAGTTCGAAAAAGGTCCTGGCTCCAGGCCTATTTCTCCTATTCAAATGTCTACCTGATCCTGTTGTATTTCTAATTTATTGCCTCTAGGTCTATTTCATGTTCTAGTACTATTCTCTTAAACTTTTGGTCCAGTAAGTAGAACAGAATGGGTACAGATCGTTTTAGATGTTGGTAACTTGTTAGCAGGCCCAAATTTCTTAGTTAACTCTTTTGGGCCTACCCCCCTGTATCATTCCCCCCTTTTTGTTTAGAATTTACGAATTCTTTCGTTAAGTTCTAATGGATTTTGGTAGGTATGCATCACTGCCCACATTATCTGTATCCTTTTAACCATGATGCTTAATTTGTACCATAGCCAGACAGTTAGAATCAGCAGTATAATCTTGCCCGCTCCTATTACTAATATTGGATGTATCAAATAGTGGAACACTTGTGATGCTGTAGGGGAGAATCCAGTGAAGATGTCCCACCAGTGGTGTTTTCCCACTTTTTCTACTTTGGTTAAAACATTTTTTATGTTCTCAGTGTCGTGTTCCACTTGCCAGAGCATTCGTTTAGTCGTTCTGTTCACTTCTTGGACCAGTTTTTCTATATCAGGATGTTTAAGCATTGCTTTGAAAAGATTAATATCCATTCCTATCTGTAATTTTGGTACATCATGATATATTATATAATCAACTTCAATCAATTGTCTAGTAGTCACCGGAACAGTATAATCAAAGTCACAACCTGTGATTCGAGTAAAATTACATACACAAAAATTAGTACCATTTGTGATTTCATGACAAACATCTATAGTAAAATTAGTACAAAGGGTCCTAACACATGCACATCCATTTCCTACGTAATAAACTTGTGACTGGGCCTTAGCATGGGGAATCATCTCAAAGGTACACAAACTATTCTCAGCATCTAAGCATAAATCTTCATTTTCTACTACAACATTTTCACAGATATACCCCAATTGTCCTTTAGGAGTACATGTCTCAGTACTGACTGCCACTTTTTCTTGGTGTGATCGTAGCTTGCCCAGACATTATGGTCTATTGGTTTGACAATTACATTCTGGTGTATGGTTCCTAACGTCAGGATAGGAAAGATGGTCTTTTCTTTAGCTGCACTGATAGTGAGTACATAAGCTTCAATTTGTTCATGTTGAAGGTTGTAAGTGAAATTCACTAATTGCCACCACGCTTGGTAATCTTTCTCAAATTGTGTAGTGGAACTATTCCTAGCTATTACTTCTCTTACTTCTTGTGGTAATATTCCTGCAGCTACAGATTGTACCCACTGTTGAGTTTGGAGACATTGTATTGCAAGTGCAAATCTTTTATGGATGGCACCAGCATAGTCAACAATTTTAGTGAAATCCTTTGCAGTGTGATTAGCTACTAATGTTAACAATTTAACTGCCAATGATTGTGTTTCTGCCAAAGTGAGCAAAGATGATCTTAAAGGGACTTTGAGTTTTCCCAGATCAGATATGACAGCACTTAGTTTATTCACTAATACTTCTTGATCTGTGGTGTTTAGTACACCTAATCCTGTGCCAAACCATCCAGTTACATCTCTTTGAATTCAGGTACGAGGGGATCTGACCATCATCTATGCATGTCAGTCTTTAAGACTTTGCTGTATATAGGGTTGACAATCTTTTTGTATGTTTGATATGTTTACTTGAAGGTTTATTCGAACCCTCTTCAGTGAATATGTGGGATCTAACAACAGCTTCTGCTCATTTGAGTGTCTAATCATGTAAGGTCCAGCATAAGTTAAATTGTGGACACTCTCACAGGCTAAAGAAGGAGTTGTAGAACTGGTGGTGGTCTTAGTCAATGGGGTGGTAGGAGATTTGCTGGTTGGAAATCTCCTGGTTATATTTCCTTCCCTGAATGTCCATTGACACATCACAGAAACTGATTTATCTAGAGTGAACGTGTGCCAACATTGATCAGCCACTAATTACATTTCACAGTAACGTCAGTTCTGGGTGACCATCTAATCTGTGCTGATTAAAACACTTGCATTGTATGGGGTACCAGGATTTTACCAATTATTCAGTACCCTCGTTCCTTGGAGGACTATAACAGATGTATTCTATTGGTTCAGCTTGCCTGGGTGAACCGGAAGTTCTGGGTCTATATAAAATTGTAGACCAGAACTCTCATTGTAGGCTTGAGACCATAATGATTTTTGGGCAAGAGTTTGATTTAACACCAATGTACTTATCAATCCAAAGATCAGCATTGAGGAGGCTTGACTGTAGATGATTCTTCTCCCAAGGTCCATGTTTCCTCCGGAACCCTCTTGACTCAAGAGTAGTGGATCCACGTGGGTTTCTCTTTCACCTGGATCGCTGTGCAGGTGGTCACCAGCACCTGGTAGGGTCCATCCCACTTCTCCCGTAGTGGATCTCCTGAAAGATTCTTAACATATACTCAATCACCAGGATTGAATGGATGTAACTTACAATCAGGTTGCTTGGGTTGGTGTTCTAACACCACTGTAACATTTTTCTGCAATTGTTCTCCTACAACCATAACATGATCGTACACATACTGATTACCAATTTGATCTACAGTTTCACTATTCACAGTTTGCATCATGTAGGGTCTACCAAATAGAATTTCAAATGGACTCAGTTTCTCTTTTGACTTGGCTTGACCCTTAGCCTAATTAAAGCAATAGGTAAAGCTTGATACCAATGAAAATTTGTTTCAATTTGTTGTTTAATGAGATGATTCATCTTTTCTACTTGCCCACTTGCTTGGAGTCTGTAGGGCATACACAGTTGCCAATTGATTTTTAGTGCTTTACTTATTGCTTGTACAATTCATGCACAAAAGTGTGAACCTCTATCTAAAGAGATGCTTTTAGGCATTCCAAACTGTGGTATAATCTCGTTCAACAAGACTTTAACCACTCTTTTCAATTCATTTTTTTTTTTTCTACATGGGAAAGCTCCAGACCATCCAGAAAATGTGTCAGTCAAAACTAAGAGATAACAGGACTCTCCCCCCTTTTCTTGGGAGCTCAGAGAAATTAATTTGTCAAATTTCACCTGGGAAATGTCTTTTGCTTATTGCCCCTTGGTGTATTTTTTGTTCCAGTATTTCAGACAAAGTTCACATTGGGATGTGACTTACTCTATTGTGGTCAATAAATTTGGTCCTGCTACTCTAGTCCTTAAATGCTAATAGAGTGAGTCTAAGCTCCAATAGTTTTATCATGTTTTATTTTTACAAACTGCCACACTAATTTTTCCTAATAGTATTAACTGACCTGTTTTTAGTTAACCTCACCCATTGTCTAACACCTTACCTTCATTTTCATGTGTCCACTTATTATCTGTTTCTTGATATTCTACCTGTTGATCTGTGTCTAGTTCTTCTAGCACTAAAGCTGCTACTGGTAGTTCTTTACTTCTTGCAGTAGCTAATTCAATTTCTGCATCAGTTTTTCTGTTTCCTATTTCCAGGACAGTGTTACCTTTCAGGTGTCCTTGGCAGTGCATAATTGCCACCTGAGAGGAGAGTTGTACAGCTTCTAGTAATTGTAGAGTTTCTTCGGCATATTTCACAACTTTTCCTTGAAGAGTTAAAAGTCCCCTTTCTTTCCAAATTGCTCTGTGAGGGTGAATTATGCCAAAGGCATATTTGGAGTCAGTCCAGGTGTTAGTTTGTTTTCCTTCTGCCAATCCTAAAGTTCGAATGAGAGCCATCAGTTCTGCTTTCTGGACTGAGGTTCCTGCAGGCAAAGGATTTGATTTGATTACCTCAGTAGTGGTGGTCGCAGCATACTCAACCATCTTCACACCTTGTCTTATGAAACTGCTGCCATTGGTAAACCAGTCTTCTGCATCCAGGGGTGGTTCTTCTTTAAGGTCCAGGCAGTTGGAGTGCACTGCTTCAATGGTTTCCAGGCAGTCCTGCACGACAGGTGCAACCGAGAGTCTTCCTTCTAGGAATGAAGCTGGGTTAACAGTATTAGTTACGTGAATGGTTATGTCATCTGACTCAGCCAGGATTACCCGATATTTCAGAAACTGGGAGGGTGACAGTCAATGATTTCCTTTCTGTTCCAGTACTGTACATACTGTGTGGGACACTAACACAGTCATTTTCTGTCCCATTGTAAATTTCCTGGCTTCTTCTATATTTATGATCATTGTTGCTACTGCTCTTAGGCAGGTGGGCCATCATTTGCATACTTCACCCAATTGCTTGGAGAAGTAGGCTCCTGTTCTTTTGTATGGCCCTTGTTGTTGAGCCAGGACCCCCAGAGCCATTCCTTGTCATTCATGCGAGAACAACCAAAAGGGCTTCGTTACGTCAGGCAATCCCAACGCCGGAGTCCTCATGAGTTCTCATCTCAGTTGTTTGAAGGCTCCACTTGTTTTGGGGGTCCAGATGAGGTTGCCCTTAGTCATTTTCAGCAGGTCATATAAAGGCTTTGCAATTACTCCATACTGATATATCTATAAACAACACCGACCTGTCATTCCTAGAAAGGCTTGAAGGTTTCTCACCATCTGTGGTTTCGGTGTCTGGCAGGTGGTTTCCTTTCTTGTTGTCCCCAGTGATCATTGTCCTTCAGATACTTCGTAATCCAGGTACACAACTTGTTTCTGCACCGGTTGTGCTTTCTGTTGAGAGACTGGATACCCATTTAAGTCCAAAAAGTTTAAGAGGTTTAATGTCCATTGGACACATTCTTCTTGATTTTCATTAACAATCAATAGATCATTCACATATTATAAAAGTACACCCTTTCCTGTTGGTGACTGCCATTGTTCCAATTCTTTAGCTACTTAATTCCCAAAATTGTGGGAATATTTTCAAACCCTTAAGGTAACACTGTCCAAATGAGCTGAGTTTCCCTTCCTGTGGTGGGATTTTCCCACTTGAAGGCAAATGTCCTTTGACTTTCCTGTGTTAAGGGAAGGCAGAAAAAGGTATCTCTTAAGTCTAATACTGTGAACCAAATTACACTTTCTTTTAATATTGTTAATAGGGTATATAGGTTTGCAATAGGTGCATGTATGTTTTAGCTATTTTATTTACTGCTCTTAAATCCTGAACCAACCTATGTGTTCCATTTGGCTTTTTGACTGGTAAAATTGGGGTGTTGAAATCTGATTCACACTCTACAAAAACCTTAATTTCAAAAAGCTATCTGTTATTGGCTCAATTCCTCTTCCATCTTCCAGTCTCAGTGCATATTGCTTCCTAATTACTGGGTTTACTCCTGGTCGTAATTCTATTTCAATGGGAGTTGCTCTTTTCGACTTTCCTGGTGTTTCAATAACCTAAACTCCTAGGTATACCTGATCTAAAATTTGACTGACATTTGAATTACCCTGACTTGGTTCCACATAGCTCATTGCTAAACTCAGAGCTGCTATTAATTGTTCTTCCTTTACCTTAAGTTCAATTTTACCTTGTTTGAATTCTATTACAGCTCCCAGATTTTCTAGTAGGTCTCTGCCCAATACGAGTTTGGATAAATTTGGTAAATACAAAAACTTGATGCACTCCCATTTGTTTTCCAATTTTGTTCAAAAGAAAGCTTTTCTGATTGGTCAGTGGCACCCACGACTTAAACATATTTATCACTTTTAGGTGTTAATTCAAAACAGAAAATGTAGCCCCAGTATCAATTAGAAAATCTAATTCTTCTTTTTCTTCCCCTAGCTTAATTTTTACCAGCAGGTCCCCTAGGCACTGACCTGCTGGTCCTCCCATTCACTCAGTACTCTGTAAGCAACAACAACCCCTCCTATGCCTGTATTTTCACCTGTTAATTCAGGGCATTCTTGCTTCCAGTGTCCCTCTTTTCTGCAATATGCACACTGGTTCTGACCCAACTTTGTCTGTTGGGGAGGTAAACCTTATATCTGTTACACAATGCTCATACATATGACTAACAGTTGCAAAATTGACAAATCTTAATTCTAGGTCTTATCCAAAGTGATGTGCTTATAGTTAACTCTTCAACACTACCTCTCACATAGCAACTTTTAGCATGATAATACCTTTAACTATGTACTCCTGGATGTTTCAAGGTAAGCAAGATATATCAGGTACGCAATAACAATATTTGACCAAATACAAACAAAACCAGACCAGACCAGAGGGGATATTCCCATGGGAGAGCGTCCTCTCCCGTGTCCCCTGCGAGACGGCGTCCCGCCTCGACTCACGGGTATCCAGAACCAGAATAACCAGAACCAGAATAAACAAAACCAGAAAACAGATACAAATACCTTTTATCAATAGGCAGTGTTCTTGTCCAGCCCCTGCAAGAGATCACCGAAGGAGGGAACCCCTTCGGGTAAAAAGAGTTACCCAAGGGTGCCCAAGGGGGTCCCCTCCTCCGAGGGATTCAGTAACCGGGTGGAGAAGGTGTCCTGCCGCGGTCGCCAAATGAATCCAAAAAATCGGTCTGAGAAACTGCTCAGAGACTTTGATCTTTTGAGTAGCAAAGGTATTTATTTGCAGTGTTGGGAGCAAGCCAACTCACGCTGGACAAACTTACTCGAAGGTTTCTCAGAAAATCAATGCTTTTATACAATTTTCAGATGTGATTTAATGCATATTCAAGTGATTACAACATCTATCAATACATATTACAAATAGGCGGAGAATAGGCGGAACTTGGGGCGGTGCTTCTCTTGGCACCCCATTTCGAGGGGTCGTTCCCATCTTCCTCCATGGGGCAGGGGGCTTTAACTCCTCTTCCTCAGTTTGACCTTTCTTCCTTTCCATTGTTCTTTACCCGCTCACTGAAGTTCGAAAAAGGTCCTGGCTCCAGACCTATTTCTCCTATTCAAATGTCTACCTGATCCTGTTGTATTTCTAATTTATTGCCTCTAGGCCTATTTCATGTTCTAGTACTATTCTCTTAAACTTTTGGTCCAGTAAGTAGAACAGAATGGGTACAGATCGTTTTAGATGTTGGTAACTTGTTTGCAGGTCCAAATTTCTTAGTTAACTCTTTTGGGTCTACCCCCCTGTATCAGTGGAGGTCCTCCTTACAAAGGTATCTCTCCCTCACACTGGACAACAGTCACCGCCAGAGGCTGAGAGTTTCCTGCCTCCTTCCAATCCCTTGATCAATGACTACGTCTCGAGACAGGGATCCCAGCTGTCTGGCTTCACTCCCATCTAGAATTGTATCGTTAGCTGCAGCATCCCAGATTCGGAGCAGCCAGGTCAGAATGGACTCATTCGTCTGTCGTGTGAACTCTCTCCGGAACTCCTGTAACTCACCCAGGGATAGGGACCGAGTGATTATTTCTGGCTCTGTCTCCTCTGGTGGATGTGAAGGTCCTGCCTCTTCGTCATCATTTTCTATACGGACTGATTTAGTCTTTGATTTCCTTTTCTGGACAGGGGCGACTGCTATTGGTTTTGGTTGTTCTTCTGGTTCCTCGATGGTTTGTGTGGACACGGTGCCAGTTGATTCATTTCTTTCTCCCTCTGACTCAGTTGTGGTTTGGTTGGACGTGGTGCCTGTGGACTTGCTCCTTCTCTCCTCCCCCTGACAGTGTTGCACCATGTCAAGTAGTGTCCGGTAGGCAGTGGCCAGGGCCCAGCAGGTTGCTGTGAACTGGTCATCTCTGGAGATGCCAGAGCATTTTCCCTTCACCAGTCTTATCATGCTAACTGGATCCTGCAGTTGTTCAGGGGTGAATTTCCAGATCATTGGAGGAGAAAACTTCTCCAAATACTGGTCGATGTCCTCCCACTTCCCGTACCATTCAGCATTATCCACTCCCAGGGCAGGCGTCCAAACAACCTCCCTAGAAGACCCTGTTCTAACCCTAAACATGGTGTAGACAGTACAGAGCAGACAAAACAACACTAACAATAACATTATGCTATCCTTAACATCAAAAGGGAACTCAATATTTTCAAAAACTGTTGTAGCAGGTCTGAAGGGGAAGAAGGAGGTGAGAGGTTGGAAACAACCATTGCCCCCTTTTTCCCCAAAGGGTTGGGTGTAATTTTTAATGAGGCCCCAGAGGTAGCAACCCAAACCAGGAAAGGTAAACAGGACTGAATGTACATTTACAATGAAACTCATTGCTTCTGATGTTATGATGACATAAACATAATATACTAATAAAGCAATTTGGACCCCTCTCCCTGGTTTTAAAGAGAACATCAAAACAGGCAAATAGTACCCCATCTGTGGAAATATGAACAGACTCAGATACAACATCCACGTGAATGCATCAAACAACATGGTGATCAGGGAGTTTCTGTATTCAAACAGACAAATGCTTAAAATGAAATTGTGATTCTGACTTCTCTCTCTCTGCCCCACGTTGGGCGCCAAAAAATGTACTGGTTTAAAAGTTAACCGGCAGGGGAAATGAACTCAACTCAAAAGAGAGATTGCAAGTCAGAATACCAATTTAATAAAATAATACAATAAGCACGACTACACAGACAAGTAATTGGTCTCAACCCACAAAACCCAAATGTACAACCTGACTCTCCAGGGTACAAGTAAAGCGGTGCTCCCTGGGTCCCCCCCTTAGTCCAAAGTAAAGGAAGAGGGGAAAAACCTGCTGGTGGGAGAGCTGCTGCAGTGCGGTCAAAAGCCGAGGGTGGTGGTCTCAGTCCGGTTGAGAGAGGTGAGAGAGGTGAGTTGCAGTCTGACTGAGAGCGGTGAGTTGCAGTCCTCCTCTGGATCCCACGAGTAGTGGTAAGGTTCTGAAACTCCAGGTTTATATATTCTCCAGCTCAGGCAGGAATGATTAGTCCCTCCCTCAGAGCGGGGAATTCCATAAAAGGATGTTCAGTCCTTCCCTCAGAGTGGGGAATTCCATAAAAGGGTGTGAGGATGCTCAGTCAGGGAATTCCACAAAAGGGCATGAGGACAGGAGCATGGGGGGGGACCACCTCGCAGGCCTCTACTGACAACAGTTTCTGGGAAATGGCATGGAGGGCTATAGAATACACAGTTTTGGGCTACACCCATCCGGTGATGAATTGATCCCAGCTGTTCTAACTAGGACAATGATATAAGGAAAAAACTGCAAAAGGCAGGTGGTGATAAAAAGGATACTGGTGAGTTATTGGATATAGCTTGGACAGTATATTGGAATAGAGAACAGAGGACAAGAACAAGGGTGATGGAGCTAGAAAGTAACCACGGGTATTACAGGTCTAATCGTCAACAGGACAGAGCAGATGATAGATGGTATTATTGTCAAAAGAAAGGGACATTGGAGAAGGGAGTGCCTGGAACTGAAGAAAATATAAAACCCCCCTACCCCTCCAGCCCCCCAGCTGACTGTGAGTCAGAATGCATGAAGGGGACCAGAGGTTTTTTCCCCAGTAGAGCCTCTGGTTACAACTAAGCTGGGGGGAGGATGTTGAGTTCTTAGTTGATACAGGTGCGGTATATTCTGTATTAAATACTTTGGAAGGGAAACTGAGTCATGAAACTATAACTGTGGTAGGACCCACAGGGGTAAGTGAAACAAGACCATTTTTTAAACCTTTAAGATTGAAATTGGGCAAGCACTGGGTAACTCATCAATTCCTCTACATGTCAAATTCTCCTAGACCTTTATTGGGTAGGGATTTATTGGAAAAAATTAGAAGTCGAAATTAAATTCTACAAGGGGGGAGAAATAAAAGTTATAATTCCAGATACTAAATATATCGAGACAACTGCTTTCTTTATACAGGAAAATCATGGAGAGATCCCTGCAGAGGTTGAGAATGCTGTCATTCCTTTAGTCTAGGCCAACGAGTACCCTGGGAAGTCTAAGCAAGCTGAACCAGTAAGCATCACACTCAGACCAGGGGCATCTCCGGTAAGGCAAAAACAATATCCTTTGAAACTAGAAAGCTGAAAAGGCTTAGCACCTATATTTGAAAGGTTTCTTAAATTCTGTTTACTGGTAGAATGTGAATCCATATTTAATACCCCCATCCTACCGGTGAAAAAAGGTTGATGGCAAAAGCTATCGGCTAGTCCAAGATCTTAGGACCATCAACAAAATAACTGAGGACATCTACCTGGTGGTAACCAATCCCTATACCCTATTAACCACGTTGACAGAAGATCTAGGGTGGTTCACTGTACTTGATCTTAAAGATGCCTTTTTCTGCATTCCTGTACATAAAGACAACCAAGAACTTTTTACTTTTGAATGGAAAAATCCTGAGACAGAGAGGAAAACGCAACTGACCTGGAGAGTTCTCCCACAAGGTTTTAAGAACAGCCCGACGTTATTTGGGAACCAACTGGCAAAAGAACTGGAGGATTGGAGAAAAGAACAACCACAAGGAGTTGTCCTGCAGTATGTAGATGACATACTAATTGCAGCCAAAAACCAGGACCAATGCATCGAACTCACTGTAAGTCTCTTGAAATTTTGGGGGCTAAGTGGGTATCGAGTCTGTCTCAGTCTGAAGAGACTGGGATGTTTGTTAAAGAGTACAGACCAAACTCCTCTCTCTCAACAATTGTAAATTCAAAAATTAAGGGACTTTAATCGAGGAAGTGTGGAAAAAAAAAGAAGAAATAACAACATTTTATTAAAAGATATATCTATATTGGCAAAAACAGTAACAGAACACAAAAATAACTAAACAATAGTCCTGTACCCAGAAGTTCCCTTCAAACAAAAGAAAAAGTCTGAATACTTCTCTGTCTTTTAGTGCAGTTCTAATCATGGTTGACAGGGGGTGCTGTTGGGTCACTGGAGGTGCAGAGCCTGCAGTACTCTGTGGTGATTGACAGGGGGTGCTGTTGGACCCACGCGGGGAGGGGGTCTGGGCGTGGTCTCGGATCGCGAGAGAAACTGAAAAGAAAACGGAGATCCTTCCCCCGATGGAAGAAGGGCAGAAGAAAAAAGCAGTCCACTTCCACGGGACTCACTGTTGTTCTCAGATGACGGTGTTTCATAGTTCTTCCCTTTTCTCCCTGCGAGCACACAACTCTCCGATGAAAACTCAGTAGGTCCTGGTTGAAGTCACGAGGCAGAGTGCCAGCCGATCGAGGCCAGTGGTCAGGTCTCACCAGGACGAAAAGCCAGAAAGACCGGTTTCCAGGTCTTTTCTCCAAAAATGCCTGGACACAGACCCTATCTCCGTCCCAGAGAGAGAACTCCGCCGTCTGCTCTCTCCCCTCTGAGAAGAGTCAACCACCCCCTCCCAAAACTCCTCCCCTCTCCCCCCAGCCTCTGATGGGTCATTTGTTAGGAATGCAGTCTTGTCAGTTAGGTTCTTTTGTAAGGTTGATTGACCCCCTTCCCCCCACTCACACCGTTTTCTTACAATGGAACAGGGGAAGAAAAATTCTCCTATTGGATTTATAACCTATAACAGTCTCAAGAGAAAAGGCACAGATAGTCAAAGAGATAGTCATCTACCTGGGGCTTGAAATTTATTGTGGGCATTGGCGACTCAACACAGACTGGAAAGAGGCCATTTGCCGTGTCTCAGAGCCCCATACCGTACAGGAGATGCAGGCCTTCCTGGGAATGGTAGGATGGTGTCATCTGTGGATAGTTAACTATGGGTTGCTAGTCAAACCTCTATATGAAGTCCTGAAAAGGGTCAAAAAAGGAGTTGCAACATGGACAGATGAGACCAGAGATGTATTTAAACAGCTAAAACAATCCTTCATGTCAACTCCAGCACTAGGATTACCGGATTTAACTAAGCCTTTTGAACTGTTCACACATGAACAATTGAATGTCGCTCTGGGGATATTATCACAAACTCTGGGAAGGCAGTGAAGGGTTGTGGTCTACTTCTCTAAGCAACTGGACAGTGTTAGTCAAGGGTGGTCGGGGTGCCTGCAAGTTGTTGCAGCAACTGTTATCCTGATCCAGGAGGTCTGGAAACTCACCCTTGGGCAGCACATCACCGTGTATGTACCCCATGCAGTTCGTGCCATGCTCAAACAGAAGGGAGGTCACTGGCTGTCCCCCAGCATAATGCTTAACGACCAGGTTGTGTTGTTGGAACAGGACGATGTTACCCTGAAAACAACATCTATTGTAAACCCTGTTATGTTTTTGTCCTCAACATTAACCGACAGTGTCCCTGAGCATGATTGTTTGCAGACCATAGAGGAAACCTACTCCAACAGACCAGACCTGAAAGATGTGCCTCTGGAAAACGCAGACTGGGAACTGTATACAGACAGAAACAGCTTTATGCAAGACGGTAAGAACTTCACAGAATAAGCAGTGACCACCAAAGATGAAGTAATCAAGGCAAAGGCCTTGCCAGAGGATGTGTCATCCCAAAAGGCAGAACTGATCGCACTGACAAGAGCTCTAGAACTGAGAGAAGGGAAGAAGGTATATATTTGGACTGACTCGACATATGTATTCAGTGTTGTACATGCCCATGGAGCCATCTGGAAAGAGAGAGGGCTATTAACTGCCCAAGACAGTGGGATTAAACACAGAGACCAAATCCATGCACTCCTGCAGAGCATTTGGAAGCCAGAAGAAGTAGTTATTATGCATTGCAGAGCTCATGAAAAGTGGAAAACAGCTCCCGAGTTGGGAAATCATTTTGCTCATCAAGCAGCAAAAGGGGTTGCAGAAAAAGGCATCTGTCATGGTTTGAGAGCCCCAAAATCCAATTCTCCAGTCCTAGTCCCCCTCCCTCATCTCAACCCAGTGTGAGATGGGTTTTCCAGACACCACACGAAACTCAAAATGGGGGGAAGGGATTATATTTTACAATGACTGTACGAATATATATTACAATACATTACACAATCTTAACTATCTCTACCATGACAAAACAGTATTTACAATGGATCAAATCTCTTCTCCCTTCCAAATAAAAGTCCAGGAGGGAAGAAGGAAGAGATCCTTTCCACTCTCAGAGCAACAGTCTCTCCAGGGCAGCAGTCTATCTCTCTTTCTCTCTTCCATGCAGCAGTTGTAACTGGATCTCTGCCAGTACACACGAGGGGTGTATCCAAGCCCCTCGGTCCTTCGTCTCCAACCGAGGGTCTTCTCTTCTGTGGGCTGTGTTCACCAGGACAAAGGTAACTTCACCACGTCATATAGGCGAAGTACAGAAGCCTTTGTGATGGTCCGTATCTTCAGGGGATTCAAGTCCCCTTTGCAGAACTCCCGTGCTCTGACTCAAAACTACCAGCTTGGCAGTAGCAGCGGGGGGACCAAGGTCATCCCCTCCGCATTCCCTCTCTGAGCTTTTCAGTTCCTTTCTGCAGTGCTGTAGCACTCTTAAGACTCTTTCAAGTAAGAGTCCATCATCCTCCTCTCTCTAGGAGAGGTCTCCAAGGAGTTTGGGGGGTTTTGGTTCAGTTCTTACCCCAACTCTCTCTCTCCCTGTAGAGCTTAGTTCTGCTCTCTCTGTGTCTTCCTGCTCGGCTGCATACTTGTTTGCTACTTCTCTCTTATCTCTTCTGGCTCTCTGCCACTTTTCCTCGGTCAGTGCTGTTCTGCCGCCATCGCTGCTACTGTTCACGGTGGAGAAACTTCTAGTTTTCTCAGTTACAGATACTTAGCCCAGTCTTACACTGTTCCAAGTCCCTGTAGCCCCCCAGTCAGGGGTTGGGGGGGGAGGGGTTCAGTCCCCAGTGGGACTGGGGGCCCCTCAGTTCAAGACTTCACAACATGGTCCCCTCTCCAACAACAACAACCACAACTTTCTTTTCCGGTCTAAGTGTGATATGTTTATATTTTCCAAAAGCACTTATTGGTTCAAACCTCAAGGGTCACCACCCCCTGGGGGTTTACCATTTTATAACTTCAGGGGGAAAACTGTTTTCCCCCACCACAACATCCTAGCAATAGTACCACAAAAAGAAATTGATTTGACAAAGTACACCCCAAAATATGATGAGAAAGCCAATCAGCTAATTAAATCACTAAAAACTGAGATCAAGGAAGGTGGGTGGGTTGTTACCCCTACAGGACAGGTACCACCACCGCTCCTTAGAGAAATAACTCTACAGGAATACGAGGTTACCCACTGGGGAACAGAAAACCTTCTAAAACATCTGAAGAAGACTGTAATAGGGACAGGTATGACTGAAGTTGTGCAGTCCATAGTGAGTAGGTGTGAAATCTGTAAGCTAAACAACCCTGATACAACAAAGAGAGTGGCACTAGGAGTAACAACGGTTGGAGACCGACCCGGAGATTATTGGTAAATAGATTTTGCTGAGTTATCACACAGGGGGGGTATAAATACATACGCATGTTGGTTGATACTTTCAGTGGATGGTCTGAAGCATACCCGTTGCACTAACACAGCAAGGGAAGTGGTAAAAACTTTGCTTAACCACATAATTCCAAAGTTTGGGGTTCCTCTAGGAATGTCATCAGGTAGAGGAACACATTTTATCGCAACAGTAGTGAAAGAAGTATGCCATATCCTGGGAATTGTCTGGGACTTACATAACCCCTATAGACCTCAGACTAGCGGCAAAGTCGAGTGAATGAATGGTACTCTGAAAATGCAAATTGGCAAAATTTGTAAAGAAACATCTATGTCGTGGGTTCAGGCTTTGCCTCTAGCTCTGCTGAGGATTCGTATCCAAACAAGGTAGAGAGATAAGTCCTTATGAAATATTGTATGGAAGACCATACCAAGCACCACACATTCCAGGGGATGTACACATGAGAGGGAAAGCTGATTTACAAAAATATTTGATTGTTCTAGGTTTTACTTTACAGAAGCTCCAGAAAGTCATCAAGTTATCCAGACCCATAGGACTGGACACCCCTGCTCGTCAATTCCAGTCAGGAGACTGGGTCTACATCAAGTGGTGGAACAGTGACCCCTTGCGAGCCAAGTGGAGAGGACCATACCAAGTCCTGCTGACTTCCCTCACCGCCGTCAAAGTTGCTGACAAGGAACCCTGGTTTCACTACTCCAGAGTTAAGAAAGCACCAGTTCCCGGAACAACCAACCAATCAGAGCCGGACACCGACAAAGAAGATGTGGCATAGACTGTTTTTACTGGGTATTCTATCTGTGCAACCAGTAACTATGAACAGAGTTTGAGATCAAAAATTGCATTTGACCCTAGTCCAAAATATGTTTAAAATTCTTCAAAAAAACTGAATGCTGGATTTGTACACAAGTGCCAGCAATTGACAGTGAAGATAATGACTGGTCCCTAAATGACATTTTACTAAATGGGACAAACTTTGGTAAGTCTATGGTAAAATTCCCAGGAACCTGGAAATCAGTTACAGAAGTTTATTATCTGGTGGACCTAAGTAATGTGGTTTCTTATCAGGATGTTGTTCCCTGCATGGTTGTGAATGCTACAGGAAAAATCGTTCTCCCCCCCTGTTGTGATAAGAACAATTCCAAAGAGGGGATAAATCCAGTAAATGTTGCCGGGACGACACAGTTCCCTTTGAGACCAATTCCTCCCCAGGGTTCAGGGTGGTACTGGATTTGTGAAAAGGAGACCTGGAAAGTTTTTTGTCTCGGTCCGATAGGGAGAGGGGACAGGACACGAGGAAGGGTGCAAACAGACTTGTTTATTCAGGCGTGCGCCCGATTCTTAAAACCTCCCGCCAGGGGAAGGGGCAGAACATCGTGTGGTCTATCAGACAGACAAACGGGGCAGTAAATCATAACAGGGCACAGGCAAAAGGGGGAGGAGGAAGCCTGGGCATGTGCAGTTGTGCACTGTGTAGCATGGATACAATGAAACCACATAATAACAGTAAAGTCCATATGAAAGTCCTGTCAATTGCTGCATGCTTTTCTCCATGCCTGGAACTGTTCCCATCCTGAATCTTGCTTCTCTACAGTTTTTCCCCTTGATAAAGATCAGACCTGCACCCTAGGGGCAGTAATCCCAAATATAACAATTCTCCACCCAATTGATGAACAAGAATGAGAAAAAACCTATCCAAAAAGAGTAAAAAGAACTAACAATCCCCTTATTGAGAGATTTCATAATTGTTGTAGGTGTAAGTAGTAGAGATTGGACAAGACCTTTGGGATTTGTCCCGTCTTTAAGGGGGG
This sequence comes from Corapipo altera, assembly GCF_003945725.1. Classification (NCBI taxonomy): domain Eukaryota; kingdom Metazoa; phylum Chordata; class Aves; order Passeriformes; family Pipridae; genus Corapipo; species Corapipo altera. The sequence continues at coordinate 101,823 of NW_020885080.1, read as the reverse complement.
ACCTAATGCCTTAAAGACCCTTTTAGTTTTTTTGATTTTCCTAATTTTATAAGCTTTATAAGTAGTTAAGTAGTAGAAGTAGATTTTAGAAGCAGCAGCCCTTATTCCCTCACCCTTTAGCACAATAGTTTATACATTCCTCTACCCCATCACCCCATTCTATGTTCCCCATATCAATTCTACCCTTGAATTCCAGTAGAAAATGTTTAACCTTTGGTGAAGGCAGACCTCTTCTGTTTGAGGACATCTAATCCTTGCCTGAAACGCAAAAGTACAGTCAAGAACTGGGTGACCGTGTACCCTCTGTGCTCTGAAGATGATGAAGGTGATGAAGAGGTGGTCCCAAAATGCATCCCAGACCCAATTCCCAGGGGGTGGGTCGGGGGTAGACCAGGGCAAAAGTTACGGGGTGGAAACACTTGGGATTGGACAGACATTATTATAAATTGTAACACCTGAACACGGCCTGTGCGTGCGTCTTGTGATCTTTATACCTAGGTACAAATTAAACCCTTTTCTTATCTCATTCCCAGTTAACTGCTCTGGAGTTTTTTTTCCTTAACTCCTTTAGGCAACAGCAGCAAAGTGGTGCCACCATTGATATTGCAAATGCATTCTTCTCCATCCTCTTAGCAGCAGAGTGCAGGTCGCAGTTTACTTTCACGTGGAGGGGCGTGCAGTACACCTGGAACTGACTGCCCCAGGGGTGGAAACACAGTCCCACCATCTGCCATGGACTGATTCAGGTTACATTAGAGAAGGGTAAGGCTCTGGAACACATACAATACATTGATGACATTATTGTATGGGGGACACAGCAGAGGAAGTTTTTGAAAAAGTAAAGGAAATTTTCCAGCTTCTCCTCAAAGTCAGTTTCCCCATCAAGAAGAGTAAGGTCAAGGGACCTGCCAGAGAGATCCAGTTCCTAGGGGTGAAATGGCAAGATGGATGACAACAGACACCAACAGAAGTCATTAACAAGATTGTAGCAATGGTTCCACTTCCTGGGGGCCATAGGCTTTTGGAGGATGCACATCCCTGAATACAACCAAATCGTGAACCCTCTTTACTTAGTGACCCCTAAGAAGAATGATTTCCAATGGGGTTGGTGCCTAAAGGAGCTGAGGAGAAAAAGAACAACTCCAAAGCAATTTAATTGGGGATGAGATAAGAAAAGGATTTAATTTGGTAACAAGATGCGCGCATGCCCCCATGTCTCAGATGTTACAATTTATAATACTGCTTGTCCAATCCGAAGTTTTCCCACCCTGTGGTTTTTGCCCCGATCCACACCCATCCCATCCCCTGAGAATTGGGGCTGGGGGTTTTTCAGGACTCTCTCTTCATCAGACATCATCTTCTTCAGAGCACAAAGGGTACACGGTCACCCAGAGTTTGACTGTACTCTGCAGTTTAGGCCAAGGAACAAGCATTCTCCAAACAGAACAGACCTATATAAGAGTGAGACTAAACATATTCTAATGGAATCCAGGGGTAGAATTGATATGGGGAGCATGGAATGGGGTAATAGGGTTGGGGAATGTGTGTAGTTTCTCTGCTAAGGGTAAAGGAATAAAATACTGTTGCTTCTAAATCTATTTCTGCTATATAACTACTTATAAAACTTATAAAAATTAGAAAAATCAAAAAACTAAAAGGACCTTAAGGCATCAGGTCCCCCCTTAGAGATGGGACAAAACCCAAAGGTCTTGTCCAATCTCTACTACTTACACCTACAACATCTTTAACATTGGTATATGCAATGAGCTATTATACAAACACTAAGTATGTATATTACTAGAATAAACAGTTGTTTCATCCAAGTCCAATTCGGCAACCATGAAGTGAGTTTGTGGAGGACATCTCCTAAACCCAGTGAGACATCATCCAGAGACATCTGATGGAGAATTTTGGTTTCGTTTCCAATTGCAACCAAAACAATAATAATTCTACAAGTCTGGTCTATGTAAGAGCAGCAACTGGTGTTGATGACTTTACACACACCTCCCTGTGAGGCTAGCAAGAAATTGAGGGCCGTTCGGTTTTGTATTACTACATGAGACAAACTCTGGAATTGTTCTTTTAAGGTTTCAATTGCATCTGAAGTATGATTTTGAATGTTTTCCATAACAGTCGAAATGTTAACAATTGCTTTTTCTAATTCACTTACCCCTAGAGATGGGACCAAGGCTCTGACTGTGCTGTGGAAAATTGAAGGACACTCAATAAGGGGATTGTTAGTTCTTTTTACTTTTTTTGGATAAGTTTTTTTCCATTCTCGCTCATCAATTTGGTCGAGAATCATTATATTCCGGATTACTGCCCCTAGAGTACAGGTCTGATCTTTATCAAGGGGCAAAACTTTCCAGACCTCCTTTTCACACATCCAGTACCACCCTGAACCCTGGGGAGGAATTAATCTCAAGGGGAACTGCGTCATCCCTGAGACCATTTCTGGGTTTATCCCCTCTTTGGAATTGTTCTTATCACAATAGGGGGGGAGAACGATTTTTCCTGTAACATTCACAACCATGCAGGGAACAACATCCTGATAAGAAATCACATTACCAGATAATAAGTTTCTGTAGTTGATTTCCAGGTTCCTGGGAATTTTACCATAGACTTACCAAAGTTTGTCCCATTTAGTAAAATGTCATTTAGGGACCAGTCATTATCTTCACTGTCAATTGCTGGCACTTGTGTACAAATCCAG
>NW_020885080.1:93272-99010 GCF_003945725.1 Corapipo altera | reverse complement strand
TCACATGCAATTTCTGATCCCTAACTCGGTTCATAGTTACCGGCGGTACAGGTAGAAAACAGTTAGTCTATTGCACATCCTCTTCATCTGTGTTAGTCTCTTATTTGCTAGTTGTTCCGGGAACTGGTGCTTTCTTAACTCTGGAGTAGTGAAACCAGGGTTCCTTGTCAACAACTTTGATGACAGTGAGAGAAGTCAACAGGACCTGGTATGGTCCTCTCCACTTGGCTCGCAAGGGGTCACTGTTCCACCACTTGATGTAGACCCAGTCTCCTGACTGGAATTGACGAGCAGGGGTGTCCAGTCCTATAGGTCTGGATAACTTGATGACTTTCTGGAGCTTCTGTAAAGTAAAGCCTAGAACAATCAAATATTTCTGTAAATCAGCTTTCCCTCTCATGTGTACATCCCCTGGAATGTGTGGTGTTTGGTATGGTCTTCCATACAATATTACATAAGGACTTATCTCTCTACCTTGTTTGGATACGAATCCTCAACAGAGTTAGAGGCAAAGCCTGAACCCACGACATAGATGTTTCTTTACAAATTTTGCCAATTTGCATTTTCAGAGTACCATTCATTCACTCGACTTTGCCGCTAGTCTGAGGTCTATAGGGGTTATGTAAGTCCCAGACAATTCCCAGGATATGGCATACTTCTTTCACTACTGTTGCGATAAAATGTGTTCCTCTACCTGATGACATTCCTAGAGGAACCCCAAACTTTGGAATTATGTGGTTAAGCAAAGTTTTTACCACTTCCATTGTTGTTTTAGTATGACAGGGGTAAACCTCAGGTCATTCACTGAAAGTGTCAACCAACATGAGTATGTATTTATACCCCCCCTGGTTGGCAACTCAGTAAAATCTATTTGCCAATAATCTCCGGGTCGGTCTCCAACCGTTGTTACTCCTAGTACCACTCTCTTTGTTGTATCAGGGTTGTTTAGTTTACAGATTTCACACCTACTCATTATGGACTGTACAACTTTGGTCGTACCTGTCCCTGTCATTGTCTTCTTCAGATGTTTTAGAAGGTTTTCTGTTCCCCTGTGGGTAGCCTCATGTTCCTGCAGAACTATCTCTCTAAGGAATAGTGGTGAAATTACAACCTGTCCTGGAGGAGTAACAACCCACCCACCTTCCTTGATCTCAACTTTCAGTGATTTAATTAGCAGATTTTCTTTCTCATCATAATTTGGTGTGTATTTTGTCAAATCAATTTCTTTTTGTGGTATTACTGCTAGGATGCCTTCTTCTGCATCCCCTTTTGCTGCTTGATCAGCAAAATGATTTCCCAATTCGGGAGTTGATTTCCCCTTTTGATGAGCTCTGCAATGCATAATAACTACTTCTTCTGACTTCCAAATGCTCCGCAGGAGTGCATGGATTTGGTCTGTGTGTTTAACCCCACTGCCTTGGGCAGTTAATAACCCTCTCTCTTTCCAGATGGTTCCATGGGCATGTGCAACACTGAATGCATATTTAGAATCAGTCCAAATATTTACCTTCTTTCCTTCGCTCAGTTCTAGAGCTCTTGTCAGTGCGATCGGTTCTGCTTTTTGGGATGACACATCCACTGGCAAGACCTTTGCCTCAATTACTTCATCTTTGGTGGTCACTGTTTATTCTGTGAAGTGTTTACTATCTCGCATAAAACTACTTCTGTCTGTATACAGTTCCCAGTCTGCGTTTTCCAGAGGCACATCTTTCAGGTCTGGTCTGCTGGAGTAGGTTTCCTCTATGGTCTGCAAACAATCATGCTCAGGGACACTGTCGGTTAATGTTGAGGACAAAAACATAACAGGGTTTACAATAGATGTTGTTTTCAGGGTAACATCGTCCTGTTCCAACAACACAACCTGGTCGTTAAGCATTATGCTGGGGGACAGCCAGTGACCTCCCTTCTGTTTGAGCATGGCACGAACTGCATGGGGTACATACACGATGATGTGCTTCCCAAGGGTGAGTTTCCGGGTCTCCTCGATCAGGATAACAGTTACTGCAACAGCTCGCAGGCACCCTGGCCACCCTTGGCTAACACTGTCCAACTGCTTAGAGTAGTAAGCCACAACCCTTCACTGGTTTCCCAGACAGAGTTTAACCTTTAAATAGCAAGGTATTTATTTTGAGCAACGTTGGACAGCAGCCAACTCATGCTGGACAAACTACTCTCCCTTCTCAGTAAAAAGACAAGATTATATACAATTTCTACGAGTGATTACAACATTTTCACATGCATATTCATATAATTGCAACATCTAGTTATAATATTCATAATAGACAGAATCTGGGTGGAGTCTGGGGTGGAATCGTCTTTTTGGGGTGATATTCGGTGGTCGTTCCTGTTTCTTCGACCTCATGGGGGTCGTATTTTTACACTTCTTCCTCGGTTGAACTTTTCAACTTTCTTGATTTTCACTGACTCCATGGTGAATTTTGCAAGGGTTTTGGACTCAAGTTCCTATTTCGCCCCTTATCTTTATTTATGTAGGTGTGTGAGCATTCTTCTAGTGTACGGTACCATCTAATCCTTAAGCTCTGGTTTCTGTCTCTAGTTAAGCAGTACATTCTAGCTAAGCATTACATTCTTCTGAACAGGAGATTCCCCGGATCAGTATTCAGAATTAATTCTTTTAGGTCCTAGCTCCATTTCATTTCCCCCCTTTTCTTAGAACTTACGAATTCTTTTATCAAGGTCAAAGGATTCTGATAGGTGTGCATCATTACCCATATTGTCTGTGTCTTTTTAACTAGGGCACTTAACTTGTACCACAGGTAAATGTTCAGGAAGGACAATATGACTATTCCTCCTAACATAATCAGAATGGGATGTATTAGATAATCAAATACCTGTGTTGCCGTAGGAGAATATCCTGTAAAAATTTCCCACCGATGGTATTCTCCCACTTGTTCTACATTGGTTAAAATAGATTTTATGTTCTCCGAGTCATGTTTCACCTGCCAAAGCATACATTGGGTTGTTCTGTTTACCTTTCGGACTAACTTTTCTACATCGAGGTGCTTAAGCATTGCTCTAAAGAGACTAATATTCATGCCTATTTGTAGTTTAGGTAACTCATGATATAGGACATAATTAGCATGAATTAACTGTCTAGTGGTTATAGGAATAACATAATCAAAATCACAGTCTACAATTCTATTAAAGTTACATACGCAAAAATTAGTACCATTTGCTATTTCGTGACAATTATCAATAGTGATGTTAATACAAGCGGTTCTGACACATGTACATCCATTTCCTACATAAAACACTTGTGACTGGGTTTTAACATGTGGAGACATTTCAAAGGTGCAAGTGCCCTCTCTGATATCTAAGCATAGATCTTCATTCTCCACTATTGCATTTTCACAAATGTATCCCAGTTGTGTTTTGGGGATACAGGTTTCAATGCTAATTGATTGCCACTTGTCTTCAGTTTGATCATATCTTGCCCAAACATTATGGTCTAGAGTCTGATTATGACTTTCTGGTGTATAGCTCCGAGTGTTAAAACGGGAAAGATTGTCTGTTCTTTTGCTGCACTGTGAGCACATATGCCTCAATTTGTTAGTGTTGTGGGTTGTAGGTGAAGTTTACTAATTGTCACCAAGCATGGTGATCTTTTTCAAACTGAGTAGTGGAACTGTTTTTAGCTATTATTTCTCTTATTTCTTGGGATAATATTCCTGACGTTCCTTCTCTTAATATTCCTGCAGCTACTGATTGTATCCATTGTTGAGTTTGGATGCATTGGATAGCAAGTGCAATCTCTTTGCTAATGCTCTCAGTGTAGTCGAGAATTTTAGTAAAATCCTCAGTTGTGTGATTAGATACTAATGTCAATAATTTAACTGCTAGGGATTGAGTTTCTGCCAATGAGAGCATAGACGATCTCATAGGAATTTGGAGTTTTCCTAGATCAAAAGTGACGGCACTGAGCTTGTTGATTAGTCCTTCTTGATCTATGGTATTTAGTATACCCAATCCTGTGCCAACCCATCCAGGTATATCCCTCTGAGTCCTAGTGTGGTGAGACCTAGTTGTCAACCAGGCATTCCATCCTTTAAGACTCTGCTGTATGTAAGGTTGACAACTCTTTTGAATATGAGATATGTCTACCTGAATGTTTATTTGAATTTTCTTCAGTGAATATGTGGGATCTAAAAGTAGTTTTTGTTCATTTGATTGCCTAATTACATAGGGTCCAATAAAGGTTAAATTATACACTCCTTTACAGCTTGGAGAAGGAGTTGTGGGAGTATTAATTATAAGCGGTTTAATAGTAGGACTTTCTGTGGGTTCTTCTGTGGATTTGATGACAAAATATTCAGAAGCAACTCCGTCTTTGCTGGTCCATAAACAAAGCACTGAAACTGATTGATCCAACAATATTTTGAGCTCACACTGAGCTTTGTCTGTTTCACTTTCTTTTACTTTATCCCATATGCAAGAAATAGGTCCCTTTCTTTTGAGTCAAACATCTATATTTTCCATATCGCTAAATGTAAGTGATGAGTTTTTCATAGGTGTTATGGTTAGTTTGATTTGTTCTGTTTCTTGTGCCAACATGCTAATACTTTTGCACCCTATTTGAATTTCATCTCCTTATTATAGTGTCTAGTGAGTCCTGGGCTTCATTCCAGTCCTGTTGTGTATATGACTGGTTGTTATGTAAAACATAAATGGTTACACTCGGTTCGGGGTCTAAGTCCATGAGTGGTGCATCAACCCATGAACGTGACCCAACTATACATGCATTAGACCATGGTCATTCTAGAGTGGGGTTCTTTGAAGAGGTTATACTTTTCCAAAGTCCAAGAATCAGCACCGGGAGGATCCAAGCCATGGTATTGGGTTTCTTCAAGAGTTCTCTTGGTTATTCTCTGGAGCTTTCTTGACTCGGGAGTAGTGAATCCAGGTGGGTTGTTCCTTTATCCCAACTGCAGTGAAGGTGGTCAGCAGCACTTGGAAAGGTCCTTCCCACTTTTCTTGCAAAGGTTTTCCTAAAAGATTCTGAACATACACCCAATCACCAGGATTAAACGGATGCAATTTACAGTCAGGCTGTTTGGGTTGGTGGTCCATTACCACCGTGGCATTTTTGTCAAAGTGTTTTCCTACAGCTATGTAACGGGGAGGGGGTTGCTATATCAAGGAAAAAACAGGTTCGAGGGATTCTGGAACGTGAAAAACCAAACACCGTTGCTAGTTGGCAAAATAGTTATTTATTATGAAAGGTGGCAAACAGGGAAAAGGGGAAAAACAGGTGCCTGAGGGAAAAGGATTAGGGCGGAGGAAAAAGTGCACAAAAGACCCTATACTCACCCAGGTGTCACCTATAAGATAATCTTACCCATCCTAACCAGTAATGAAGTCTCCCTGCGGCAACTGCGTGTTCCGAAGGGGTGGCAGGTTCCCACTTCAAGCAGGCGTCCCCGCTAAAAGCAACTTGGTCCATCGTGAAGAGTCATTTCCACCCCAAAGGAAAACGTGTCTGTCTTTATAAAGTTCATTGAGATCACCTGCCCCGGGGAGGTGTGGTCAGTACCGCCCCGTCAGGGGTACTCAATCCCACCCGCTTGGTTATGTAAGTGCACCCCTCCTGCGCATGCGTGAGCACCTTGGAAATCCCCTCACGCAGGCGCAGTGAGTTGAAGGGGGTCTGTGCTGGTTTAAAAGTTAACCAGTAGGGGAAAATGAACTCAAAAGAGAGACCACAAGTCAGAATAACAATT
>NW_020885080.1:81238-93262 GCF_003945725.1 Corapipo altera | reverse complement strand
TACACCCATCCAATGATGAATCGGTCCCAGTTGTTCTAACTAGGACAGGGTCTTTCCCAATTGAGGTTGGGGGAGAACCTTCATCACGTAGTCTTCACTTTATCCTCCAAATGCCCTTAACCAGTCATTGACCAATCACAATAGACCAATTAAAACAGTTTACACAGAAGCTCTCCCTCCAAGGTCAAGTTCACTGCTTTATCAGAGGACTTGGCAGGAAAAACTATAAACTTCTGCAGGTGGCTAGGACCAAACACAGATCAAAAAATAACATCCCAACTTCGCCCCAATACAAACTATAACATAATCATATACATATTGATTACCTATTTGGTCTACTGCTTTACTATTTACAATCTGCATCGCGTAAGGTCGACTGTACAAAATTTCGAACGGACTTAGTTTTTCTTTTGATCTGGCCTTGACTCTTAACCTAATTAGAGCAATAGGTAAAGCCTGATACCACTGTAAGTTGGTCTCTTGGCATATTTTAGCAATTTGTTGTTTGATGAGATGGTTCATCTTTTCTACTTGCCCACTATCTTGAGGTCTATAGGGTGTGCGTAATTACCATTTAATTTGTAATGCTTTACTTATTGCTCTTACAACTTTTGCACAAAAATGTGAGCCTTTGTCTGAGGAGATGCTCCTTGGTACCTCAAATCATGGTATGATTTCGTTTAACAAGACTTTAGTTGCTTCTCTTTCTTCGTTTGTTCTGCATGGGAATGTTTCAGGCCACCCAGAAAATGTGTCTGTCAAAACGAAAAGATATTTGTACCCCCCTTTTCTTGGTAATTCAGAGAAATCAATTCGCCAAACTTCACCTGGAAATTTTCCTTTGCTTATTGCCCCTTGGTGCACTTTGGTTCCAGTATTTGGGTTATTTTTCAGGCAGCTCTCGCATTGGGATGTAACTTGTTTTATTGCAGTAAATAATTTTGGTCCTGCCACTCTAGTTTTTAGATGTTGACAGAGTGGATCTAAACCCCAATGAGTCTTATCATGTTCCATTTTTACAAACTGCCATATCATTTTCTCTGGCAATACTAGTTGTCCTGTTTTCAGTTGACCCCACCCATTGTCCAATAGCTTACCTCCATTCTTGTGTATCCATTTATGTCTGCCTCTTGGTACTCTGGTTGGAAATCTGTGTCTAGTTTTTCTGGCACTAAAGCTGCTATGGTTAATTCTTTGGTCCTTGCAGCAGTTAATTTAGCTTCTGCATCAGCTTTTCTGTTGCCTATTTCTGGAATGGTGTTACCCTTCAGGTGTCCTCTGCAGTGCATTATAGCCACCTGTGCTGGAAGTTGGACGGTTTCTAGCAACTGTAGAATTTCTTCTGCATGTTTTACAACTTTTCCTTGGGCAGTCAACAGTCCTTGCTCCTTCCAGATAGCTCCTTGGTCCTGTACAATGGAGAAGGCATATTTAGAATCTGTCCAAATGTTTATTTGTTTCCCTTTTGCTAATTCAAGGGCTCGGGTAAGAGTTATTAGTTCTGCCTTTTGTACCGAAGTTCCTGCGGGTAAAGGGTTTGATTCAATTACCTGTTCTGTTGTGGTTACCGCATAGCCAGCCATTCTCACTCCTTGTTTCACAAAACTGCTGCTGTCTGAGAACCAGTTGTCTGCATCTTGGAGCGGTTCTTCTTTAAGGTCCGGGTGACTGCAATACACTGCTTCAATGGTTTCTAGGCAGTCATGTTCAAGCGGTTCGGCTGACATTCTTCCTTCTAGGAATGAGGTTGGATTGACAATGTTAGTCACCTGAATGGTCACATCATCTGATTTGACCAGGATTGCCTGGTATTTCAGGAACTGGGAAGGTGATAACCAATGGTTACCCTTTTGTTCCAGCACTGTTGAGACAGTACGAGAGACTAACAGTCATTTTCTGGCCCATCGTGAGTTTTCTGGTTTCTTCTATATTCATAATCACTGCAGTCACTGCCTTCAGGCAGGTGGGCCATCCTCTGCTTACTTCATCCAGCCGTTTGGAGAAGTAGGCTACAGCTCTTTTATATGGTCCCAACTGTTGGGCCAAGACTCCTAGGACCATTCCTTGTTGTTCATGCGAGAACAGCCAAAAGGGTTTTGTCACATCGGGCAGGCCTAATGCTGGGGCCTTCATGACTTCCTGTTTCAACCTTTTAAAGGCTGTATCTGTCTCAGGGGTCCAAACTAGGATGTTCTTGGTTTCTTTCAGTAAATCATATAAAGGTTTTGCAAGTATTCCATATTGGTATATCCACAAATGGCACCAACCTGTCATTCCTAGGAAGGTTCTTAGGTCTCTCACCGTCTCTGGTTTGGGCATCTGGCAGATGGCTTCTTTCCTTGTTGTCCCTAGGGATTGTTGTCCTCTGGAGATTTCGTATCCTAGGTACACCACCTTCTCTTGCACCAGCTGTGCTTTCTGTTGGGAAACTCGATATCTGTTTAAGCCCAAGAAGTTTAAGAGAGAGATTGTCCATGTTACACATTCTTCTTCTTCAAAGGTAAAAATCTTTTGACTTTCTGATGCCAGGGTAAGGCAGAAGAATGCATCTTTCAAATCTAACACTGTAAACCAAGTCAGACTGTCTTTTAGTTTTGTCAAAAGTGTATGGGGATTAACTACTACTGGGTGTATGGTTTTTGTAATTTCATTTATAGTTCTTAGATCTTGAACTAGTCTGTAGGTTCCATTTGGTTTCTTGACTGGTAAAATTGGTGTGTTGAAATCTGATTCACATTCTACTAATAACCCCAGTTTCAAAAATTTCTCTATTATCGGTTCAATTCCCTTCCTATCCTCTAACCTCAGTATATATTGTTTTCTAATTACTGGTTTTGCTCCTGGTAATAACTCAGTTTGATTGGGGATCACCTGTTTCGATCTCCCAGGTATGTTGGTGGCCCATACCAAGGGGTATGCTTCACTTAGGATTCGGTCAATGTTTTGACTGCTGTGTTCTGGTTTCACGCAACTTATGGTTAAACTTAAGGCTGTTATTAATTGTTCTTCATTTACCTGGAATTCAATTTTGCCTTTGTTGAATTTAATTACAGCTCCCAAATTTTCTAGTAGATCTCTACCCAGTAGAGGTTTTGGAGAATTGGGTAAATATAAAAATTGATGAATTCCCATTTCTTTCCCAATTTTATATTTCAGGGGTTTCAGAAAGAAAGCCTTTTCTGATTGGCCTGTTGCTCCCATGACTTGTACAAATTCGTCACTCTTAGGCACTAGTTCTTGATTTAAAACTGAAAATATAGCTCCAGTGTCGATTAGAAAGTCTAATTCTTTTTCACCTTCCCCAACTCCATTTTAACCAGTGGGTCTGCTAGGGAACGACTCACCGGTCCCCCCTAGTCACTACTTTGATGGGCAATGGTGGTTTCTTCAGACTTTTTATTTGCCAAGCTACCGCAGTCTCGTTTCCAGCGACCCATTTGTAGGCAATAAGAGCACTGGTTTGGTTGTATTGCCTGTTGGGAGGGAAAATTTCCTCTCCCTTTTATGGGATAACCATGACCTCTGCCTCTGATATTTGGTCCTGGGAATTTTGAGTTTTGAGCTACTGCCACTACTATGGCCTTCTTTGTTATTTTCTTATCTTCTTTTTCTCTATTGTTGTATACTTTCCAGGCCTCATTCATTAACTTTTCTAAATCTTTGTCTTCAGGATGCTCGAGTTTTGCAACTTTTTTCTAATATCTGGGTTGCTTTGCCCCATCAACAATGCTAGTAATTGTTGTCTACCTACTTCTGAGGCAGGATCTAAGGGTATATACTGTCTCATGGTAACCCTAAGTCTGTCTAAAAAATCTGAGGGTGTCTCATCTCTTCTTTGCCTAACTTCGTATAAATCTGCCCAGTTTATCGCTTTATGTATTGCATTCCATAAGCCCACTGCAATCATCCTTCTGTATTGTTTTAACAATTCGTATTGGGCTGGGTCATTAGGATCCCAATTCGGGTCCTCTGTCGGGAATTTGTTCCCAATGCTCCCCACACCTCCCTGAATGACCCCTGTCGCCAGCTGTCCTAGTACATGTGTTCTCGCAGTTTTTAATACAAGTTCTTTTTCTATGTTGGTTAATTCTGACAGCATTACGTCTATGTCCTCCCAGTCAATATCCTGGTTTTTTGCAATTAACTCGAATTTCTTAACCACCCTTTCTGGGTTTTCCCAAAAGCATTTTGCATCCTCTCTCCATCTGTCTAAATCGCTTGCTGAGAGAGGTACCTTTATCCTTGCCGGTTCCCCCAAGGGTGATATTACTTGTCGAAGACAGGCAATTGTGTGGTTAAAATGAGGGGCGATTGGGTTTTTGGTTTTTGCTTTTCCTCCCGTCTTTTCTCTGGTTTTTTGTTCAACAGCCCTGGTTTGATATCGATGGTTAGGTCCTTCTTCCAGGTCATCTCTGCTTTCTGCTATACTTTCTGTATCTATTTCAGGTGGGCTACTCTGTCTCTGTTTTATTTTTATTTTCTCTAGTCCTTTCAGCTGTAGTTCTTGGAGGTCTATTATGTCTATTATACTGTCTTCCTCACTATTTCTCCTTCCTAACTTTAGACACTGCTGTCCAATGCTACAGGCATCACAACAGCGTTCCTTCAGTTTGAAATTTTTCTGATCTTTCTCTAATGTCAAAACAAAGGGATCTTGGGGTGGGATGTTTATTCCACGGTCCCTTTGCCATTCGGGCTTATTTCTTAAAGTGAAAAACATTTCGGCATAGACCCCCTCATCCCACTTTTGCAATCTACGAAGGAACAATATGAGTTGTAAGATTGTATTATAATTAATGCTTCCTTCGGGAGACCACTTTTCTCCGTCATCTAGAGTGTATAATTGTCACCAGTCTTGGCAATATTTCAGTAATGTTTTTTTGCTTAAGTTTCCTTCTGGAATTCCACCCAATTCTTTCCAGTCTTTCAGAATACATCCTAAGGGGGTTTTTTAAGTTTACTTCTTTACTTTGTTGGCTTCCCATTATTATAGGACTTTAATATGCACTTATCTGGGGGTTGCGTGATATCACTCTTTACTCGGGCGTCAGTAAGATATCACCCTGTATGAGGATCGAAAACCCCCACAGGTTCCCAGTTATTAAAGTCTTGGATTACGGAATAATCGTACCCCTTGTATTCTAGGTGCCTTTTGAATTTATTTAATATCTCTTGTAATTCCTCGAGTGCTTCTCCCCGTTGGATTTCTTGTTCTAGTCTTGCCTTTGCTAAACTCCAATCTGCCCCTTCAATTTGGGTTGGTTTCTTATGGATTTTCGGTTCTTGTCTAAAGGTATTTTTCAGTCTATCCCACCACGTCATGCATAGAATATCTATTTACAGATATTAATTCCCTAAGGAAAGACCCTCACCGGATCGTCCAACCATCCGAGCATCAGTAATATTCCAACTGACCCAGGGATCGTGTTCCCAAACCGGTTCCCAGTTGCTAATACTCTGAATCACTAGGGGGTCGTACCCTAATTCATCTTTTCTCTGAACTAATTGTCTTACAAACCCACTTAGATGATACACTATCACATCAAGTAATTCTTGTCATTGGACTCTTTGCTCAAGGTCTAACTGTGCTAAGCTCCCACCGATATCGTCCAACTGAGTAGTTTCTGGTATATAATCAAACTTTAAGTTTTAACACTTTCCTTAATCTGTTCCACCTTCTTAAAGTACTTCTCACTTTGTCCCAGCACTTCATGCATACAATATCCAGCTGCTTTGTCCGTTTCTGGTCGGTCTCCTCCCAGAGAACATGGAACTGCAGAGCAGGACTCCACAATCGTTTAGCAGCGATTCTGCGTCTCAGACACACTCACACATACACTTGCACACTTGTCAAGTTCTTTACAATTTTCTAGTTTATAAGTTTTACACGTTCAAGTTGCATTACCGCTTAAGGTCACAAGATGTCGTTGTAGCCCACGAAATACACAGTTTACACACACACAAGTTGTTTTACCACATAAAAGAGATTTACAGTACATTATCTCCTGCTACCACATTCCAGGGATTCCTCAACAGGACTAGAAGAAAGCCGAACCGAGGTTCCTCTGGGTCCTAAAAGCCCCTTGTCTCAAGAAAACCAAAAGGAAACAATCCCAAATCTTAAGACAGTTCAAAAGGAAACTTAAGGATTATTAGCCTACCAAACCTTCAAGTCAAAATGAACAATATTTGGTTAAATACAATGCAATGCAAACCAGCGAAAGCACAAAAGCGAACAAAAACAACACGGAGTAAAAAGTGCTTTTTACACTGCAGTTGTGGCCGGAGCAGAGAGATTTTTCTGAGCAATGTTTCCTGCATTTTGTAGGCCTTGCTTGACATGACTTTAGAAACTGCAAGCAGTGTGAAACTATTCAATGTTTATATTCATTAGCTGTGTGTTTATAGTTATAAGGAATGAGAAAATAGTATGTTTATAGTAATGTTACAGAGCGATTTAAATTAGTAGTAGAATGGCTAAGGCTTAGTAGGAGAGTAGGTCTAGAAAGCAACACTCCAAAGTAGTAAGTTAGCAACCTTGTTTGTGAGCATGGAATGTGCTGAAGAAGTGGAAACAATAATCAAAGGATTTAGTCAAACATGTATATAATGATTTGTTACCTTGGATGTGGTAAGGGTCTGTTAAACAGTTTCTAGGGGTAAGACAACTTAAGCAGATTTATGATTAGAGTAGATGATTACTAATTGTTATCAGTATGAAATATGAGTTGGTGTGTGTAACTAAGTGTAACTGCTTTCATGTAGAAATTGCACGTAGACATGTTTGTGTGAGAGTATAAAAGTTGTACGAAAAATGAGGGTCTTGGGAATCCTGACTTGGGACGCTAGTCCTCAGGTTCCCGGGCCCTGAATAAAGCACCGCATAAACCGGCACTCTGTTGGTTTGTGTCTTTGTTACGGGCAACAGTAAGAAAGTCTTGAGAAACTGGAGATAAAGGTACACCTGCAGAGTCTCGGAAAACCCCTAAAGGGGGATCAATAGAAGGGACTTTGCATGCCAAGTATGATCTTAGGCCACGTGGACAGAGCTTCAAATCCAATAAACTGAAAGCATGAGACTGAGCTATCCAATCACCTTGTTGTAAGCATGTATCCGGAACAAACTAAACTGTATAAAAGTTAACTCATTTAAATAATAAATTGAACATCGCTGATCATATTGATCGTCTGTGTTGTTTCTGAACTCCTGCCATCTGCAAGTGGTGCCCGAATTGGACAGGGACCCTTCATATTGCCGTGTTCCCCGAGGACAGTGAGGCAACGGAAAGAGGGAGCAGGAAAACCGGTCTTGAGGGTACTGCCCCGGCACCAGGAAAAAGAGCTCGAGTCACAGTCAACTTGGAATCTCACCCTGATCAGGTGAGTGGTCAGAGAGGAGATGGGGATAGCACATAGCAAAGAAGAAAAGGCAGTGCCGAAGCTCCTCCAACATATTGTCTCTAAGAGAGAGTTATCTTATAATACAGGCACACTTAAAGAGTTGTTAAATTGGACCTGAAATAAGCAATCAATGAGAACTGAGAGGCAAGTCACAGCTTTAGCCTATGTTGCATTAGCGAACAGCGAAACTGAAAGCAAAGAGAGTGGGTCAGTTTTTCATTTTTTATTCACTATTCCACCAATTGGGCTGCTGACCAATTCCAAAGTGCAGTTTGTCCTCAACCCCGGAGAGTTCTAGCTCTGTGCAGGATGCCAGGGAGGCCACTGCCAGCAGTGCCTCCCCCCGCGGCTAGTCATCCAACGCTTTTCCCGCCTTCGCTTCTGAGGCTGTTGCCGTGCCGTTGCCTGGAGCTGTGCCCGACCCCGCTGTGCTGCCGCTTGGAGTTGCTCCCCCCGCCGCTCCTGTGCCCGCGCCGAGTCCCAGTCAAGAGTCTCGGGCCAGGTAAGCCCCCCCGGTGCCACCTTGGCCAGGAACCACTGTAGCCGCAAACCATCCTACCATTCCTAGGAAGACCTGCATCTTTCGTACGGTGTGGGACTCTGGGAGATGACAGATGGCCTCTTTCCAATCTGTGCTGAGCCATCTATGCCCACGATAGATTTCAAGTCCCAGGTAGATGACTATCTCTTTGGTTATCTGTGCTTTCTCTCTAGAGACCCTATACCCAGTTAGTCCCAAAAAGTTCAAGAGACTTACAGTGAGCTCGATGCATTGGTCTCGGCTTTTGACTGCAATTAGTATGTCGTCTACATACTGCAGGACAACTCCTTCTGGCTGCTGTCTTCTCCAGTCCTCCAGTTTGTGAGAAATAGAAACCCAGAGTCGGGAGATTTCCAATTAGAATTTATTATATGATAAAAGCAAATTCAGCGCTGAGTGATCAGGAAGGGGTTTCAACAACTCCCAACGCCTGTCACACCCAAAGAAGACAGTTGTTCTACATTTATTTCCAGATAATTCATGAATATTCATTATACATAAGTATAAACATTATGCATTGTTAAGTCAGACATTCAACAGATGTTTTTTCTTAAACAAGAATATTATCTATAAGCATCCATAATATATTGTCAAGTCAGACATTCAGTAGATGTTTGCTTGTTATCTATACAAAGTTATAAATTTTTAAGAAAGGTGCTATTATCTAGCTAACTAAATGAAATTCCTTCACTATGAATCTTACACAAAGTAAAAGGGAGGTAACTTGTTTCATGTCTTTATAGGGACCCAATTAAGTTTTACGATTTGTTTTTCTTTTCTCTCTCCAGGTCATATTGACCTTACACTGTTTTGCTTTTTAATTAGTCCGAATCATTCCCTCAGTTTATCACAATCCCTCCTCTCTTTCTATAAAATTATTGATTTGAGTTTTTTGCTCTAATCTGGACAATATTAATTTGACATTTTCTTCATCCCGGGAAGATGGAGTTCTGGTGACTAACAGTACTTTGGCACTTTGAACAGTCTTTGGATCTATCAGCATTGTTGATATTTGCATTCCTTGTATGACAGAAACTATTAATGTAATGAAACAAGGGATTAGACATGGTAAAAATATTATACTGACCAAGGTGCATAATAAAAAGAATCCTACTTTCTTCCACCAAGCTGTTCCTAACAAGTTATCCCACCATTGGTTGTCAAGCATGGAGTTCCATTTTTGTACAGGTACATGAGTCAGTTTTCTGATATCCTGTGCAATATCCATAACTGCCTGTCTATTATCATCAATTTGTAAACAACAATCTGAGGTGTTGAATTTACCACACACACCCCCTTCTTCAGTTAACAGATAATCTAAGGCAAACCTATTCTGGTACACAGTTGCTCGAGTTTTTGATTGCTGGTTTTTGATCCAGAGTTTGAATTGTCTTATTGGTCACTATTTCCATGGTTACTTGAAGGTGTATAATTCTATTTAGCATGCATATGGGGGTTCGATAACCCCAGGTCCCATCTTGGGCCCAAGTAGCTGGTCCGTAAGTAGCAATGATCTGTTCAGGAGGTCATTCATCATCATACCACTTTTGCGTTCCTCCAATGTCATCCCTATTTTCTCGGCGTATGGTTCCATAATCATCATACAAGGGTACACCTAAATTCATACCCTTTCCAGGGGGCAGTAAGAAGAACCCTGGTTGGATTATACCTAGTGTACAGACTCCTCTCCAGTCTTTAGGGAGTTGTGCATATGCTCGCTTTCCACATATCCAAAATAATCCTTCTGGAGTTACCCATTCTAAATTGGTACTACCTGCTTGGTCCCAATATATTTTCAATTCTTTTATGCTTTCAAAAGGGTTTTTCGAATTTGTTTTATTACACCACCAGCTTTGAGTTCCATCATGCCAAGTACAATCTGCAGTCATATTGTTAGTCCAATATCCTAATGGTTCTTTTAGCCACCAAAATTCTCCTGTGGCATTTATAATTTTCACTGATAGGCATGGGGACTCTCCTACTTTAGTTTTATATGTTTCCCTACCTCTTCATTCAATGCATTCTTGTCCAACTACGTCAGAAATTAAAATCCAACCTTGGGGCCTAGATTCTGACGCTTTCTGGGAGTGATTCTATTTTAAAATTTCCCATGGAGTGAGACCAGTTCCTTTCCAGGGTCACTCTTCCGTCATCAAAGGTCCACTACAAATCCAGCACTTAGATAAATTTAAGGTTTGAATAATATGTTCCATTAGATCAATATATAGGTTAGTTCCATAACCTGGGAGTTGCCAATCTTCTCCTAGTTTGTCTTTTAATTTCTGGTATAAGTCATCTGTGTTGGAAGGCTTTCCTTGTGTGGTTCCTTTTAATGTAGTTTGCACCCTCTGTTTTATTATTTCCTCCCTTTTCAAGTCCTGCATTCCACCCCCATCAGAAGTGTCCCAATGGCCTTCTTGAGTGAAACAAATCCATTCCTCTCCCTTAGGACAACTAAGTCCCAATCTGGTTCCCCCTTTTCCTAAATTTTTTGCTACCCATAGTTGCCGAGAACCCGTGTTGCAAGTGTTCAGTTGTCTAGAGTCATAGTAGACTTTGTTGACAAATGAGTGGTAGTTTAAGCTTTGAATCATACGGTCTTTATATCGTGTAATTTGGTAGCATTTTGTACATTCGTCGGACAGGACGTGAGCCCAAAAGCAGCAGAGTATCCAAAAGGGTCCAGCATAACTTAAGCCCCCACGGTCCATGCCCAAACGGGGTTGCAGCCCGTGGTTGGCTGTCAGTGGCAGGCTCAGAGGTTAACCTGGTCTTGCCCCTTTTAGATCTTCCAATTTCATTAAGACCCAGTGTAACAGACAGATAACATACAAATGCCAAAAATTATGGTTCGCCATTGTTTCTGCCTGTCAAAAACTTCCTACCAAAACTTCTGTGTCAGTTTTCCACCAGAAGTTCTCACCAAAGTTTTCCCACTGGAGTTTTCCTGCCAAAAGATCCTGGTATTGTTCATCGTTATCATATCTCTGCGAACATCTGAACAGGGTTACGTGCCAAAACACCACAGACTACCTCCTTTGAACACTATAAAAGCTGAAGAGAAATTTGGGAAGATCAGGGAAAGAGAAGTGGGAAAGACAATTGGTTTTACCAGTTGAGAGTTTCTCCCTGCCTCGCCCTCACCTTTTTTTCTCCTGCCACCGAAAGCTGCCTACCCGTCACCAGAAGACTGGACCTCTGCCATCTTGGAGTGGACCAGGACCCACCGTACTACCTGCGTGAGTTTTTTCCACCCTGACCCTATTTCTGAGAGGTACAGCAGGACCGAGGCCTCTGCACAAGCCTGAGACAGGGTTGGTGCGAGCAGTGAAGTCCACATCCTGGTTGCATTCCAGACCCCCTGCAGCTAAAGAGATAACATCACACTGAAAAGCATGGAGCCAGAGAAAAAAAAAGGGGCAAAAACCGCTTCTCTCTCCCTCTCCCCCCCACTCCACAAGTCAGCTCAGACGAATAGGTAGTTTGTACGGTGGTAATCTTTTTCTATGTTTCTAAAAAGTAATCTTAGCATTTTCTAACCTTTTCTTATTTTTTCCTCTTTCTCTTCGCATCTCTTAGCAATTAATAAAAACAGTTTTGGCATCAACAGTTAACTTGTATGAGTTTTAATTTTGCAATATTTTAGCAGATTGTAACACCCAGTTTTTCCGTTTCCAGGTAAAGGTTCACTTTATCTCGCAACAACCGTGTTCTGTCAGCAAAATTACTATTCCCACTAATTAATCAATATATATAGAAATTGTTAGCCATTGTGACATTCTTTACATGGGGTCTATAAAGTCATCCAGCGGACAGTCAATTTGGGCCGTTTCCCAAGCAAATTTCTTTGCACAGTGTCTTAATGCTGCATACCAGTCTGTTTCAAATATTTCCCAATTTACTGGTTATAACAATTCCCACCCACAGAACAGTTTATTTATCTGTACTGACTCTAATTGGGGTTGATCTCCTTGCGTGTCACGACACTTAGGGCAATGTATATGTCGGTTAAAGGCCACACAGGACCATATATGGTGACAGTGCCTACACTGACACTCTACCCAACCATCATGTTGAGACCA
>NW_020885080.1:72826-81138 GCF_003945725.1 Corapipo altera | reverse complement strand
CACTGACACTCTACCCAACCATCATGTTGAGACCACAGATGTTTTATACAGCGTATGCGATCGGGTGGTGGCAGTTCAGGAGTTAGGGAATCTTCTTTCTCAAGGTCACAAGCTAACACAAAGATTGGGTTAATTAGGCAATTAGTAAAATATCCACCTACCCCTCCACTCTGCCAGGGGATGGTTCCCTCTTTCCATGAAACAAACCGCTTTCTCTTAAGAATTTGTCCTGGGGATAATTGAAACCAGGATCTCAGGTTAGGTTTTACGCAGAAACTTTCAGGAAATACCTGTCGGGTTCTTAAGTCTCTTTGTTCTGGGGATTACTCATTCCAGTCCTCGATATGTTTTCTCCATTCAGGTGATGAATTCATAAAAGTCTTTTCTGGAGTTTAAGTTGTAGGTCCCCAGGCGTTGACAACACAGTCCACTCTTTCAGGGGTGGTGGAGCAACAGGTCCTTTCACTCTGGTCGCGTGTGTCCACCCTCCTTCTGCTGTATGCACTGCGGTCTCTGTCGTGAGCAGTACCTGGAAGGGACCTTCCCACAATGGGCTTAAAGAAGTTTCTTTCCATCTCTCTATTAAGGTCCAATCCCCAGGGTTTATTTTATGTATCTTGAAATCTAATGGTGTTGTTTGGGCTAAGGTTCCTTGTTCTCTTATTTCTGTTAACCTTTTTGCAAGTGTTTGTATGTACGGTCTTAATTTGGTGTCAATATTGTTATAGTCACTTACTGCATCTTTTAACCAGATATAAGGCATTCCATAAAGCATTTCATATGGTGATAGATCGAGGTCTGCCCTGGACTGGGTTCGAATATGTAGTAAGGTCAGGGGTAAACATTTAACCCATGACATCTGGGTTTCAATCATCAATTTAGTTAGGGCTTGCTTCAGAGTCTGGTTCATTCACTCAACCCTCCCTGAACTTTGGGGGTGACAGGGAGTATGGTGTTTCCACATGATTCCTAACACAATTGTTATTTCTTTAAGTATTTTTGAGGTGAAATGAGTTCCTCTGTCTGAATCTATACTATATACCATTCCATATCTAGGAATTATATTCTCAAGTAATACTTTGATTACAAAATTTGTTGTAACCCTTCCAGTAGGTATTCCTTCTACCCAGTGGGTTAGATGGTCGGTTATTACTAATAGATATTTTCATCTATTCACAGGTGGGAGTTCTGTGAAATCCACCTGTATTCGCTTGAAGGGTCGGTATGCTATATCCCGTCCCCCTTCAGGGGTATTTCTCATAACCTTTTTATTTACTTTTTGACATGTCAAGCAGTGACTGGTAACTTGCTTAGCGATTTCGAAAATTCCTATGCACCCATAACGTTGTGAAAACTGATCACATAGACCTCGTGTTCCCCAGTGAGTAGTTTGATGTAATTTCATTAATATTGCTTGTGCTATCGGTTTAGAAACTATTTTTCTCCCATCTGCTAAGATCCATGCCCCCCCCTTCTTGCTTCTTTGCACCTATTCGTGTTAGTTCTTTCTCTTCCCTCTCTGAAAATACTGGTATTTCTAAGTTTTCAGGTTGTTGTAAGTTTAATATATATAACTTAGTTATTTCCCCCTTTTCAGCTGCATCTTTGACCACTTCATCTGCTAAGTTATTTCCTCGGATTATGAATGATATTCCCTTTTGGTGTCCTTTTACATGGACTACTGCTATTTCTAGGGGTTTTCTTAAAGTTTCTAATACTTGATTTATCAACTCTTCATGTATTAGTGATTTACCTCTCCTGCTTATTAACTCTCTTTCTTTCCAAATTTTCCCAAATATGTGTATGACTCCACAACAATATTTCAAATCTGTGAAAATTGTTCCCTTTTTTCCTTTAATAATTCAAGAACCCGGTAGAGGGCATACAACTCACACACTTGTGCTGACCAGGTTGAACTAAGCTTTCCTGATTCTGCAATTGTCATATTATTCCCATTAATGACTGCATATCCAGAAATTCTCTTCCCATCTTTGTATCGGGAGGAGTCATCAACGAAATATTTTTCTCCTTTTTCTAATTCCACCTCTTCTAAATCTTCTCTGACTTTGGTTTGTAATTGTATTAGTTCTGAACAGTCATGCTCTAATATTTGAGTCAGTTCACTTGGCTCCCCATATAAGAATTGTGCCGGGTTTTGACTGTTAGTTACTAGGAGTCCTAATTCTGGACTATGGATTAATATAGCTTCATATTTTAAAATGCAGGCATCTGTTAACCATTTTTCCACTTTTTGATTCAGTAGTACTCTTACAGCGTGGGAGGTGTAAACTGTAATTTTTCCTCCAAAGGTGATTTTACGGCTTTCTTCCACTAATATAGCAGTGGTTGCGACAGCTTGCAGACACACTGGTCAACTTCTGCTGACTGGGTCTAGTAATTTTGACAGATACGCTACTGGTTTCTGGTGTCCCCCTTTTTCTTGTGTTAACATTCCATAAGCAATTCCTTGTTCTACATGTACAAACAACTGAAAGTTTGCTTCAGTTCAGGGAGTGTTAGAACTGGAGCTCTGGTTAGAGCTCTTTTAATTTCTTCTAGATTTTCACTATCTTTGTCATTCCATTTCACCACTTCTTGGGTAAGCTTTTCATATAAAAACTTTACTAATCCACTATAACCCTCAATCCACAACCTGCAGTATCCTAATAATCCCAGTAACCTTCTTATATCCCTTTTAGTTTTTGGGGGAGTTAGGGTCAATATTCCTCTCACTCTTTCAGCATCTAGTCTTTTAGTTCCCTTATCTAGCTAGTGACCTAAATATTTTACCTTTTGTTCTACAAATTGTAACAACTTCTTGGAAACTTTTAATCCTTTTTCTCCCAGGAAGTTTAAGAGTTTTATTGTGATTTCTCTGACTGCCTCTTCACTTTCCCCAGTGATTAATAAATCATCTACATATTGTATAATCTCTATTCCTGGAGGTTTAGAGAATTCTAATAGTAGTTTTTCTAGGGTCTGTCCAAACAGGTTTGGAGATTCTGTGAACCCCTGAGGAAGAACTGTCCATCTTAATTGTTGTTTCCTCCGTGTTTGCAGATCTTCCCATTCGAAGGCGAAGATATTTCTGCTTTCTTCATCTAGTGAGCAGGCCCAGAAGGCATCTTTTAAGTCGACCACACTATACCATATGTAGTTAGGTGGAATATGACTCAAAAGGGTGTATGGATTTGGAACTACAGGGAATCGGGTAATTGTTCTTTTATTTACTTCCCTTAAGTCTTGGACTAGCCTAAAGGTACCATCCCCCTTTTTGACTGGAAGTATGGGGGTGTTATGAGGGGACATATAGACTTCTAAATTT
The DNA here is from genome assembly GCF_003945725.1 of Corapipo altera. Taxonomy (NCBI): domain Eukaryota; kingdom Metazoa; phylum Chordata; class Aves; order Passeriformes; family Pipridae; genus Corapipo; species Corapipo altera. The sequence goes on along the minus strand of NW_020885080.1, from coordinate 77,813 downwards.
CCATTTGTCAGTAATTTGTCTATAATGGGTTTAAGTTTTGCTCTTCCTTCTTGAGAAATAGGATATTGTTTTATTTGTATTGGGTGGTTGGGATCAATGATTTCTATTTTTATGGGGTCTATCTTTAATTTCCCCACTTGGTCTTCTGAGCCCCACACGTTGGGGTTAATCTTTTCCTCATCTTCCTCTTTTAGAGTCATTATTTTAACTCTCATTTCTCCTTCTTCTGGCGCAACTCCTATTCCCAGGGAAACCTGTAGGTCTCTCCCTAAAAAATTTCAACCTGCTTCAGGTACTAAAAGTAAATCTCCCACTGTAATTTTGGTTTCTCCCTCAATTTGAACTTGTTTTATTACAGGCACTGGGAATCCTTCTCCTTTTGCCCCAATTACTCTAATTGTGTCTTTACTGGCTCTACAACCCTGAGGAATTTTGATAACACACAATTTATCTACACCCGTATCTACAAGAAAACCATATTCTTCGTCCTGGGGGCCTAATCTCAATTTTATCAAGGGCTTTTTATGATGTTTTTCTCCCAGGAAATAAAGCCCCTGACTTCCCTAATCTCTTTCTGTTTCTTCGAACAGTTTCACATCCTTTTGTCTCTTGGGGCAGTTTCTGTTTAGATGACCTTTTTCCCCACAATAATAACATGCAAACTCTTGGTCCCTTGGGACAGTTCTTTGGGGTTTGTCTGTATTCAGACCCCCCTTTTTCCTTTCTCCTTTAAAACTCTTCCTCTCATTTGATTTTACACTTTTATCTGATTCTCGGATGGCAACTACTAACACTTTTGTCTTTGTTTTTACTTTCTCATCATCTCTTCGCACATAAACTTTTTGTGCTTCTCTCAGTAAATCTTCAAGTCCCCGGTGCTTCCAATCGGCTAATTTTTCTAAGTTTTTTTGGATATCGTTCCAGAAATTAGTTACAAAGTGGACCTTTAGTACCACTTGTCCAGTTGTAGTTTCTGGGTCGATTCCTGAGTATTGCCGTAAGTCTCTTTAACCATCTTAATCTCTTTAACCATGCACTCGGGGTTTCATCTTTTTCCTGTTGGTTTTTAAATGCCTTTGTGACATTCTGCCCACGAGGCACAGTTTCTTTAATTCCTCTTATTATTAAGGTGTAGTAATCTGCCATGTGTTGTCGGTCTGCGGTAGAATTAGAGTCCCAATTGGGAGGATTAATGGGCATTTTATTGTCCCCGCGGGGGCCCAATTGATTCTCCCTGTCCCATATCCTTATCCCTGCTGTCCGTATCATCTGTCTCTCTTCCGGGTTGAATAGTATTCCTAGAATGGATTGCATTTCTCCCCAAGTAAATGTATTTGGTCCTAAGAATTGATCTAGTTGTTCAACTACTCCTAAGGGGTCTTCTAATAACTTCCCCATCTCTTTCTTAAATGCCCGAACTTCACTTGAGCTTAGGGGAGCATTTACAAACCCAATTCCCCCTTTGTGCTCTCCCCAAAGGCACTTCCCTAAGTGGGTATAATTCTTGTGTTGAGTGCACCCCTTCATTTTCCTCACTAGAGTTGTCTTGTTCTACTAAAAGGACTCTAACTTCCCTTGGGGTGGTTCATCTCTTCTTCCGGATCTTATGTTTTTCAGGATCCTCACTCTTATGATTTTGCAGGGTAGTGGAGTCTGCAGTTAAAGGAGTTTGTACAGGGGAAGAATAACTCGCAGGCGCTGTGGGAACAGCAGCCAAGGGGGGCTGTAAAGAAGGTGATGGAAGGGGCTGTGGAGGGGGTTGTAAAAGGGGTTGGGAAGAAAGGGTCTGTGGAGGGGGTTGTAAAAGGGATTGGGAAGAAAGGTTCTGTGGAGGGGGTTGTAAAAGGGGTTGATGAGGGAGTGGATTATAGGGTGGAGGTAAATTGTCTAATGGTTCCCATTTGGTTTCTGTTAATTTCTTTTTGTTTTGCTTTTCTTTCGTTAACTTATAAACTTTAGTAGGTTCTGGCCAAACCTCCTCTTTCCAGCAAGCAGCATATTCACTCTCTTCAGAGTTTATCAACACCTTGCTGTTTACATAACTGTTGAGGGCTTGGCAGATCCAACCCTCAAATGATCTATACACAGGCCAAGAGATATCATCACCCCTTATTTTTTTTTAGTCCACTCAATCATGCAGAACTGAATAATTTTTGATTTTTCCTTATTTTTAGTACTCTCTCTCTTTTCCCAGTTTAAGATCATTACCCCTAGAGGACTGTCTAAGGGTATATCTGGCAATGCCTGCCTGCTCCTTTCCTTCTTGAGGCAACTTAATTTACTAATTCCCTGCCCCATAGTCCTGAGGTCCCTTCTAAAGTTTTCCTGCCTTCCTACCGACCCTCTGGGAGCCCTTCTAGGATTTGTCACCGACTCAGTGGTCCCTTCTGAAAAACTCCCACCGACCCCAGAGGTACACTTATCAATTCAATCGCTTCGTCCCTTCACCTGCTGTTTCCCTCGTGGGAAGACAGAACTGAGGTTAGAACGACCCTGCTCTCGTGTTGCAGCTACGCTGTGTCTTATACACTCATTAACTCTGACCTCTTTATCCGTCCCCCGAAGTGATACTCACAGTCCATTGTTCTCACTCGGGTCTTCGTGCACAAGAATTATGGACTTTTTGCTGCAGTACTCCAGGAGCTTTTTAATTCCTTGTTTTTATCATATGCATGCGTTACCCTTGGTCCTTGTTGAAATATTAGGCCTGTGAATAGGTCGCTGAGAAACAGCAGGTGGGTTCCTATCCCAGGCACTAAATATCTCCCCGAACACAAAGGGTATCACGTCGGGGTCACCAAGTTTGTGAGAAATAGAAACCTAGAGTCGGGAGATTTCCAATTAGAATTTATTATATGATAAAAGCAAATTCAGTGCTGAGTGATCAGGAAGGGGTTTCAACAACTCCCAACGCCTGTCACACCCAAAGAAGACAGTTGTTCTACATTTATTTCCAGATAATTCATGAATATTCATTATACATAAGTATAAACATTATGCATTGTTAAGTCAGACATTCAACAGATGTTTTTTCCTAAACAAGAATATTATCTATAAGCATCCATAATATATTGTCAAGTCAGACATTCAGCAGATGTTTGCTTGTTATCTATACAAAGTTATAAATTTTTAAGAAAGGTGTTATTATCTAGCTAACTAAATGAAATTCCTTCACTATAAATATTACACAAAGTAAAAGGGAGGTAACTTGTTTCATGTCTTTATAGGGACCCAATTAAGTTTTACGATTTGTTTTTCTTTTCTCTCTCCAGGTCATATTGACCTTACACGGTTTTACTTTTTAATCATTCCCTCAGTTTATCACAAGTTCTTTTTCCAGTTGGTTCCCAAATATAGTCAGGTTGTTCTTAAAGCCCTGGGGTAGGACTCTCCGGGTCAGCTGTGTTTTCCTCCCTGTCTCAGGATTTTCCCATTCAAAAGTAAAAAGCTCTTGGTTGTCTTTATGTACAGGAATGCAGAAAAAGGCATCTTTAAGATCAAGTACAGTAAACCACCCTAGATCTGTCAACGTGGTTTATAGGGTATAGGGATTGGCTACCACTGGGTACATATCCTCGGTTATTTTGTTGATGGTCCTAAGATCTTGGACTAGCCGATAGCTTTTGCCATCAGTTTTTTTCACTGGTAGGATGGGGGTATTAAATATGGATTCACATTCTACCAATAAGCCAAATTTAAGAAACCTTTCAATTATAGGTGCTAAGCCTTTTCAGCTTTCTAGTTTCAAAGGATATTGTTTTTGCCTTACCGGGACTGCTCCTGGTCTGAGTGTGATGCTTACTGGTTTGGTTTGTTTAGGTTTCTCAGGGTATTCGTTGGCCCAGACTAAAGGAATGACAGCATTCTCAACTTCTGCAGGGATCTCTCCATGATTCTCCTGTATAAAGAAAGTATCTGGAATTATAACTTTTATTTATCCCCCTTGCAGAATTTAATTTCGACTTCTAATTTTTCCAATAAATCCCTACCCAATAAAGGTCTAGGAGAATTTGGCATGTAGAGGAATTGATGAGTTACCCAGTGTTTGCCCAATTTCAATCTTAAAGGTTTAAAAAATGGTCTTGTTTCACTTACCCCTGTGGGTCCTACCACAGTTATAGTCTCATGACTCAGTTTCCCTTCCAAAGTATTTAATATGGAATATGCCGCACCTGTATCGACCAAGAACTCAGTGTCCTCCCCCCCCAGTTTAGCTGTAACCAGAGGCTCTGCTGGGGAAAAAACCTCCGGTCCCCTTCACGCATTCTGACTCACAGTCAACTGGGGGGTTGGAGAGGGAGGGGGAGGAGGATTTTCATTTTTCTTCAGATCCGGGCACTCCCTTTTCCAATGTCCCTTTCTTTTACAAAAAGTACATCTATCATTTGCTCTGTCCTGTTGGCGATTAGACATGTAATGCTAGTGATTGCGTTTGCGGTGTTCTTGTCCTGTTTAACTTCATACATCTTTGACCAATTCACTGCCTTCAGAACCCCATGCCGGAATCCATAGATTACCAAGTCTTGATAGCATTTCAATGCTTCCAATTTTGCTGGTATGTTAGGATCCCATTTGAGATCGTCAGGGGGGAGATATCCTTAATACCTTCCCCTGGAAACTGCCCAGAGGTTTTCAGTATCTCAACTGCAGCTCGAGCAGTTCTTTTTACCATCTCTTTCTCTGTTGGGTCTAACAAAGTATCCATCATAACTCCCAGGTCAAACCAGTAGGAGTTTTGAGTTTTGATTGCTTTCTGGACATAATTTGCTACTCTCTCTGGGTTATCTCTATATGCCCCCACAGAAGCCTTCCATTGTTGTAACTCAACCAGTGAGAAAGGAACTTTTATTAATATAGGACCCTGATTGGTTACAACCTGTCTTAAGGGGGCTTCTAACGGCAGTTTATCCTTTGTTCTTGTCCTAACGCTTCATGGACTCTCTTCCCCTTTGCCTTTGGTTTTACCACAGGAGGGTCTACTTCCTCC
>NW_020885080.1:70303-72726 GCF_003945725.1 Corapipo altera | reverse complement strand
CCCCCCCCCCCCCCCCCCCCCCCCCCCGAGCTCTCACTTGATTAGTCTTCTGCTTCTGTGCCTGTGTCAGCCCTGTCATTATCAAATGGGGGTAAACCTTGCTTTTGCCTCCTCTCAGCAGCTGAGATTGTCTTGCCCTGTCTTCGCGTCTCTGTTCCCTCTTCATGAGGGGCAGAGATTGAAAACTCTTTCGGTTCCTCTTTTTCCCCCCTTTCTGTAAAGCTGGACTGCCCCCCCTTTGTAGGGGGAAGTGGGGGGAAGGGGGCGGCTCCGTCCCCCACCCTCCGTGTCAGTCAGGGCCGAGGCCCCGTCTGTCAGCACCACCCCTGCCCCTTCTGCAATTCTGGGAGTTGCTCCTGCCGCTGCTCCTGGGGCCCCTCCCCCTGCCGCCGCTGCAGCCGAGGTTGGCCCCGGCCCCGTTGGTCCTGCCATGCCTGCCATGACAGCGGTTCCTGTACTGGCAGTGCCGGGGGCGGTTCCTGCCACCCCTGAACCTGCTCCTCCGAAAGCCCCGATCTGCCCAACACCCCCTGTGCGGCTGCACCAGGAAGTCCTCCAGCGACCCCCGTCTGCCCGACCCCCGCCTGCCCAGCCCCCGCCTGTCCAGCAGGAACCGGTCCAGAGGCCACCGCACCTGCAGCCCCAGCCCCTCCCGCCACCGCAGCAGCAGGGAGTCCTGCCTGTGGGGCCCCCAGGCTATTTCCTCTCCTATCAGGCAATATTAACAGATCCAAGTCATCGTCCCCAGTGTTCTTAAAATAAATGTGTGGGACAGGAGCAGCTTTAACTCGACCTTTCCTCTTCCCTTTCTCTAGAGCCATTTCTGAAGTCTCGGTCTCTTCTGAGCCTTTGTTTTTCTTATCCTCCCCCCCAGTCCAGAGTGTGTTAATAGAAACATAAACAACTCTGCATACCGAATTTCCTGCCATCTCTGCTCTTCACGAAGAAGCGAAATTAGTTGGAACACTGTGTTCAGTTCGAGAGGACCAAATTCCGGCCAAGTCACCCCTCTCGTTTGTCCAAATAGAGACCAGGCATCTACAGACAGCCTACAAAGTTCTTTCTTTGTTAAAATTGTCTCAGAACTGGTCAGAGTACTCCAGTGTTTCAAAACCAAACTCAGAGGAGACCCTTTAGGAATCTTAACCTTTGAGTTCGCACAACCCATGGCAACAAAACACAGAAAAAAGACACACCAGGATTCAAACTCACCAACTCAGGATTACAAAGCCAGTACTTTAACCACTTAGCTACAGAACACCCTTGGTTCCTTACAGGAACAGAGCACTGTAGAGGGGTGTCCCCCCTCCTCTATCGGCCCCCTCTGGCCAAAACGAAACACAAAATTTGAAAGTTTATTTTGTCAGCCCCAGGTTGATGTGAATCTACTCTGACCAACTTCTGGGCCCAAGTCCAAACCTCTTTCCAGTCCTACTGTATTTCCCTACTTCCCGGGAAACACAAAAACTCTTTTGCAGCTGCTAACAAAAAGTACCTTTTCTTGCATCACCTCCTCTGGGGTTCTGGGGAGCTGGCTTCTCAGATCGACAGGGAATTCTCCAAATAAATACCGGCTTTTGGGATTCCTGCAGGATGAAATGTCCTCCAATCTGAAGAAGTCCAGGTCCACAGTCTTTTCCCTGTTTGGACCAACAACTGACGCCTAAAGGAGCTGAGGAGAAAAAAAAACCTCCAAAACAATTTAATTGCGGATAAGAGAAGAAAAGGATTTAATTTGGTAACAAGACGTGCGTACCCCCGTGTCTCAGGTGTTACAATTCATAATATTGCTTGTCCAATCCGAAGTTTTCCCACCCTGTGGCTTTTGCCCCTATCCACCCCCATCCCATCCCCTGGGAATTGGGGTTGAGGGTTTTTCAGGACTCTCTCTTCATCAGACATCATCTTCTTCAGAGCACAAAGGGTACACGGTCACCCAGAGTTTAACTGTACTCTGCAGTTTAGGCCAAGGAACAAGCATTCTCCAAACAGAACAGACCTATATAAGAGTGAGACTAAACATATTCTAATGGAATCCAGGGGTAGAATTGATATGGGGAGCATGGAATGGGGTAATAGGGTTGGGGAATGTGTGTAGTTTCTCTGCTAAGGGTAAAGGAATAAAATGCTGCTGCTTCTAAATCTATTTCTGCTATAAAACTACTGATAAAACTTATAAAAATTAGAAAAACCAAAAAACTAAAAGGACCTTAAGACATCAGGGTCCTGAACAACAAGCCTTTAAACAGATTAACCAGGAGATTGCACATGCCGTGTGTACAAGTTTCGAGCTGGCTTCCCACCAAGTCCCCCGAAACTCGACAACAAGGACCCGCTTCCCAGAGAGGGAAAAGAGGGAAAAAAACCCTAAGCAGTCAAAGTTATAGCAAATATATATATATATATATATATTTTACATATGA
>NW_020885080.1:67065-70203 GCF_003945725.1 Corapipo altera | reverse complement strand
ATGCACAAAAGGAGAATACCACACACCTGGGGGGGGAGGGGGGGGGGGAAGGGAGAAAGACAAAAAGGGGCAAGGACCGAGCAAGTCAAACAGCCAGCAGAAGGCAAACTAGCAGAAATCTCACCACTTCCCTTCGAACAGGCAGAATGACCTGGCGCGGTCCTAGGTTCTCCCTCAAGCGTGGCGGATAACGGCAGTCACTGTAGGCCTCGGCTGCAGATAAGCCCAACCGAAACAGGGACCCACCGTTCTCGAACCTCGCCGGAGAGGAAGAGGGCGCGATCCCTCCCACTGGCTTTATTTATACCTCCAGTTAAGTAAAGGAATAGCATGGAATACTTCCGTGATCACTTTTCTAGTTCCTTCCTGGTTACAAGTTGGTCTCCAGGAAGACCTAGGGTGAAACCACCACATTCTCCACCCCTTATTCCATACTATTTCTTTACGTAACACCTATGTTTCACGTTCGCATATATATATTCACATATACATATATATATATATATAGCTCTTGTTGGTCTCTCGGCATAGTCGTCTCGTCGTTGGAAAATCAATGCCGATGTCAGTTCAGTCTAGATCTTTGGTCTCCTCAGTCACCATTACAGTTCCGATTTATGACTGTTTCATCACTGGACTGTCTCATCACCGGATACCAACATCGGCTTAGTTCAGGTCTTTCTCTCATCTGGTGACTGGCTTCCTGTAAGAACACAACTTAGGACATACAATCAGTTTTTTCTTAAGGTTAAATTTCCTTGAGGCACACACTGGATGACTCCATCCTTCCTCATTACCCACCACGTATGTCCTGGTCCTTGAGCAAAGACAATCCCACGAATGGGTTTGTCTTGGCCTGAGGCAGGGATAATCCAAACAACTTTCTCTAGCATTCCCCTCAAATGGACTGCTGGAACTTTATCTCCATTAACAATGTGAAGGGATTCTGCCTGTGCAGGGCCTGCTCGATTGATAGAACCCCTGGTGTTAACTAACCAGGTAGCCTTGGCTAAGTTTTTGTCCCAGTTTTTATAAGTTCCTTCACCTAATGACTTTAGAGTGGTCTTTAATATTCCGTTGTATCTCTCAACTTTCCCAGTAGCTGGTGCATGATAAGGAATGTGGTACACCCATTCAATACCATGTTCTCTCGCCCAAGTGGTAACTAATTTATTTTTGAAATGAGTCCTATTGTCTGACTCAATACATTCTGGGGTCCCGTGTCTCCATAGGACTTGCTTTTCAAGGCCCAGAATGGTATTCCGGGCCGTTGCGTGGGGTACTGAAAAAGTCTCTAACCATCCCGTTGTTGCTTCCACCATGGTAAGTACATAGCACTTACCTTGGCGGGTCTGTGGCAGTTTGATATAATCAACCTGTCATGCCTCTGCATACTTATACTTATTCCATCGTCCACCATACCATAGGGGCTTCAGTCTTTTTGCCTGCTTAATAACGGCACAAGTCTCACAATCATGGATAACTTCAGAAATGATATCCATGGTTAAATCTACCCCTCTGTCTCGTGCCTATCTGTAGGTGGCATCTCAGCCTTGATGACCGGAAGCATCATGGGCCCATCGAACTAAGAACAACTCTCCCTTCTGCTACCAGTCTAGGTCTACTTGTGACACCCTTATTTGTGCAACTCGGTCCGCTTCTCTGTTGTTATTATGTTCTTCATTAGCTCACTTCTTGGACACATGGGCATCTACATGGTGGACTCTCACCTTCAGACTCTTTGCTCTGGCAACGATGTCCTGCCACAAGTCAACAGCCCAGATGGATTTTCCTCCACGCCTCCAGTTCATCTTCTTCCAGCTGTCTAACCATCCCCATAGAACATTGGCTATCATCCACGAGTCTGTGTAGAGGTAGAGTCTCGACCATCTTTCTTGTTCGGCGATGTCTAGGGCCAATTGGACGGTTTTGAGCTCTGCAAATTGACTCGACTCGCCTTGACCCTCAACAACTTCTGCCACTCGTCGGGTGGGACTCCAAACGGCTACTTTCCACTTCCGGTTCCTTCCTACAATACGGCAAGAACTATCAGTGAAAAGGGCATAACACCTTTCTTCATCTGGCAGCTGATCAAATGGCGGAGCTTCTTCAACTCGACTCACTGGTTCTTCTTCTTCTTCTGCCAGACTGAAGTTCCCACCTTCAGGTCAATTGGTGATAATCTCCAGAATTCCAGGGCGATTCGAGCTTCCTAATTGTACACGTTGCGTAATCAAAGTAATCCACTTGCTCCACGTGGCATCGGTGGCATGATGCGTAGGGGGCACCTTTCCTTTGAACATCCAGCTCAAGACTGGTAATCGGGGTGCCAGGAAGAGCTGTACTTCAGTACCAATTACCTCTGAAGTTACTCGTATACCTTCATACGCCGCTAAGATTTCCTTTTCCACAGGGGTGTAATTGACCTCAGAACCTCTGTAGCTTCGGGTCCAGAAACCCAGTGGTCGCCCTCGCGTCTCACCAGACACTTTTTGCCAGAGGCTCTAGGAGGGACCTTTATCTCCAGCTGCAGAGTAGAGTACGTTCTTTACATCTGGTCCCGTTCTAACTGGTCCAAGAGCCACAGTATGTGCAATTTCTTGCTTGATCTGCTTGAAAGCTTGTTGTTGCTCAGGACCCCACTGGAAATTGTTCTTTTTAAGGGTCACAAAGTAAAGAGGGCTCACAGTCTGACTGTATTCTGGGATATGCATCCTCCAGAAACTTATTGTTCCCAGAAAAACTTGGGTTTCTTTCTTGTTGGTGGGGGGAACCATTGCTACAATCTTGTTGATTATGTCTGTTGGTATCTTGCCATTTCACCCCTAGGAATTGGATCTCTCGGGCAGGTCCCTTGACTTTGCTCTTCTTGATAGCGAAACCGACCTCGAGGAGAATCTGGATGATCGTCTGTCCTTTTTTGAAAACTTCCTTTGTTGTATCCCCCCATACAATGATGTCATCGATGTACTGGATGTGTTCGGGAGCCTTACCCTTCTCTAGTGTGCCCTGGATCAGTCCATGACAGATGGTTGGACTGTGTTTCCACCCCTGGGGCAGTCGATTCCAGGTGTATTGAACGCCCCTCCAGGTGAAAGCAAACTGTGGCCTGCACTCTGCCGCTAAAGGAATGGAGAAAAA
>NW_020885080.1:2855-52065 GCF_003945725.1 Corapipo altera | reverse complement strand
TCTTCTTTTTCTTCCCCTAGCTTAATTTTTACCAGCAGGTCCCCTAGACACTGGCCTGCCGCCCCCCCCTTCACTCAGTACTCTGTAAGCAACAACAACCCCTCCTATGCCTGTATTTTCACCTGTTAATTCAGGGCATTCTTGCTTCCAGTGTCCCTCTTTTCTGCAATATGCACACTGGTTCTGACCCAGTCTTGTCTGTCGGGGAGGCAAACCTTACATCTGTTACACAAGGCTCATACATATAACTAATAGTTGCAAAACTGACAAATCTTAATTCTAGGTCTTATCCAAACTGATGTGCTTATAGTTAACTCTTCAGCACTACCTCTCATATAGCAACTCTTAGCATGATAATACCTTTAACTATGTGCTCCTGGATGTTTCAAGGTAAGCAAGATATATCAGGTACACAATAACAATATTTGACCAAATACAAACAAAACCAGACCAGACCAGACCAGAGGGGATATTCCCCCAGGAGAGAGTCCTCTCCCGTGTTCCCTGCGAGACGGCGTCCCGCCTCGACTTACGGGTATCCAATAACCAGAACCAGAATAAACAAAACCAGAAACCAGATATAAATACCTTTTATCAATAGGCAGTGTTCTTGTCCAGCCCCCGCAAGAGATCACCGAAGGAGGGAGCCCCTTCGGGTAGAAAGACTTACCCATCCTCCGAGGGTCTCCGCAGCTGGGTGGAGAAGTTGTGCTGCCGCGGTCGCCAAATGAATCCGAAAAATCGGTCTGAGAAACTGCCCAGAGACTTTGATCTTTTGAGTAGCAAAGGTATTTATTTGCAGGACTGGGAGCAAGCCAGCTCGCGCTGGACAAACTTGCTCACAGGCTCTTCAGAAAATCAGTACTTTTATACAATTTTTAGATGTGATTAAATGCATATTCAAACGATTACAACATCTATCAATACATATTAAAAATAGGCGGAGAATAGGCGGAACTTGGGGCGGTGTTTCTCTTGGCACCCCATTTCAAGGGGTCGTTCCCATCTTCATCCATGGGGCAGGGGGCTTTAACTCCTCTTCCTCAGTTTGACCTTTCTTCCTTTCCATTGTTCTTGACCCGTTCAGTGAAGCTCGGAAAAAACCCTGGCTCCAGGCCTATTTCTCCTATTCAAATGTCTACCTGATCCTGTTATATTTCTAATTTATTGCCTCTAGGCCTATTTTATGTTCTTGTACTATAAGCTTAAGCTTTGGTCCAGTAAGTAGAACAGAACGAGCAGAGATCGTCTTGGATGTTAGCAGCTTGTTAGCAGGTCCAAATTTCTTAGTTAACTCTTTTGGGTCTGGCCTCCTGTTTCAGGAAGTACCTTTATTTTTAGTTCTTCTCTGCTCGTATAGTGTTTATAACATCTTCCCTATTTGTGTAAATATAAACATCCTTTCTTAGTAGTTTAGATTCCATAGTTTGCTTTTTTTCCCTTCTTTTGCCCCCTTCCCCCCTCCCCTTCCCCTGGGCCCAGACCCTGTAGATACCTGGTGTTCAACCAAAATAAACAATAACAATATGTCTGTTTGGATTTTTACCTGGACCTTTTTTAGTGAATATGTCGGGTCCAGGAGTTAGATTGTCTAATTACATAAGGTCCTACAAGAGAAAGATTATGACTTTTTCCTGTACGTTCTGAGGGTGTATATGAGGAAGGAGTCAGTTTAGCAGAAGTCTGTATTGTTGAAGTAGGTACTGTTGTTGTGGTGTCTATTTTAGTGTCTATTACAAATTTCTTTGATAGTGCCTTGCCTCCTTTTAAAGTAGCCCAAAGACATACTAAGGGAACTGGTTTGTCCAACGTAAAGTTGTGTCAGCATTGATCAGACTTACCAATCAGTTTTCCCCTGTTCTATTCTATGGAGTCTTTTACAGTGATTTGAGTCTGGGACATTTGTTTCTCACGGTCAGATATATTAATTCCTCTACATCCTACCTGTATTTCCTCCCCAACTATTCCAGTTAGGATACTAAGCCCATTCCTTTTCTCCCAATCGTGTTTTAAATATATGTGATGGGGGGAAACAGCTTTCCCCCTGAAGTTATAAAATGGTAAAACCCCAGGGGGTGGTGACCCTTGAGGTTTTACCCAATGAACGCTTCTGCAAAATATAAACATATCACAAGTAGACCGGAAAAGAAGGTAGTTGCAGTTGTTGTTGGGGAAGTAGCCATGTTGTAGAGCCATGAGGAGAGAGGGAAGGAACCCCCTGGGGGGCTCCGGTCCCTCCAGCCCCCGACTGGGGGGCTACAGGGACTTGGAACAGTGTAAAACTGGGCTAAGTACCTGTAGCTAGAAAGTCGAAGGAGTTTTCTCCACCATGAGTGGGCAGACAGAGCAGCAGCAGGAACAGTGTACGGAGAAACGGTGGCAGAGAGCCAGAAGGAGATAAGAACTGAAGAAGCAGCAAACAAACATGCAACCAAGCAGGAAGACACAGAGTTGTCTGAGAGAGCCAAGAGAGAGCCAGCAGCAGAGAGAGAACTAGGTTCTACAGAGAGAGAGTTTGGGTAAGAACTGAAACTCCCCAAACCCCTCTGAGACCTCCTAGGAGGAGTATGATGGACTCTTACTTGAAAGAGTCTTAGAGTGCTACAGCACTGCAGAAAGGAGCTGAAAAGCTCAGAGAGGGAATGCGGAGGGTGTGACCTTGGCCCCCTCCCACTACCTTAAGACAGAGCACGGAGTTCTGCAAAGGCAAACTTGAATCCCCTGAAGATAGGGACCATCACGAAGACCCCTGTACTTCGTGGTATGACGTAGTGAAGTGACCCTTGTCCCGGTGAACACAACCTACGGAAGAGAAGACCCTCACTTGGAGACGATGGGTCGAGAGGTTTGGATCCCCCCTCATGTGTACTGGCAGAGATCCAACTACAGCTGCTGCATGGAAGAGAGAGGGATAGACTGCTACTCTGAAGAGAATGCTACTCTGAGAGTGGAAAAGATCTTTTCCTTCTTCCCTCCTGGACTTTTATTTGGAGGGGAGGAGAGATTTGATCCATTCTAAATACTTTTATGTCATGGTAGAGATAGGTGAGATTGTATATAATGTATTGTAGTATTTATTTTGTACAGTCATTGTAATATATAATCCCTTCCCCCCAATTTGAGTCTCGTGTGGTGTCTAGAAAACCCATCTCACACTGGGTTGAGATGTGGGAGGAGACTTGGACTAGAGAATTGGATTTTGGAGCTCTCAAACCATGACAATATGGTTCATTTTTGTGCATGACTACAGTGGTAATGTTTGAATTAGAAATGTCTCTTCCAGATATATGGGAATATCCGATATAAGCCTGAGATCACGGTCAGTCTAAGGTAATGGTTTGAGCCAGTTATTATACTTATCAGAGTTCCAATGGCTAGTGTCACCCCAGAAATGGAAACAGTCTCTGTGTCCACATGTCCTGAGGGCATTAACGTACACTGTGCACTGGTATCTATTAAGGCTTGGTATCTCTGAGGATCCGATATGCCAGACCATCTAACCCACACAGTCCAGTAAATTCTATTATCTTTCTTGTCCCTCTCCTTCTCATGGTAGAAGTCAGGGTCCCTCTACTGGTTCTGGTTAGAGTATTCACCATGGGATCTTTGTTTTGGCTTGTCAGAGGCTTTCTTGTCATCCTGGAAACGGACCTCAGTCTTCCTGCGTCTTGGAGATCGCAGTTCTCTTTCCAGGACATCTGCATCTACCACATAGACGACTTTATTATCAACTTCCTTGCATCTTAGTTCTCTCACTCTGACTTCGAGTTTAGAAGTAGATTCACCATCCCACTTTCTCATGTTTTCTCCCTGGGCACGCAGGTAAGACCACAGTTCACCACGTGATCTACGCTTAGGGCTTTCTCTCTTTCTACTTGTGATGGAAGGAGATCGTGAGTGGGACCGGGACCAAGATGGAGATGGTGGTCAAGACCCTTCTACTGGTCTATTTCTGTAGTCTCTGTCTTTGTAGTCTCTGTAGTCATCCTCGTATTTGAAGTGCTCATAAGGCCCCTCTCTAACAGGTGTTCGTTGGTAACTGGGATCGAAATTGTCCCTAGAATATGAGTTACTGAATTCTACTCCTTCTTCTATATATCGTAACACAGTACACAGTGTGCCCACAAGCGTTGGTTCCGTGTTTGGAAGCATCAGTGTTGCCAAGACATGAACATATGGTGCAGGAGCACCTTGGAGTATCTTTCTCCACATAGGTAATGTGATAGATCCTAGTTGTTGTGCTTCATGACCTACCAACATATCAGTGAGCTTTAGCCTCACTGTCTCGGCATCAGAGCAACTAGGGTAGACTTCGTTCACCAGGTTGATGACTGTAATCTCTTGGTAAGTCTAGGAGTTCTGCTGGGGTCACTGATTGCAAAATTTTACTTTCCATTTTCGTGGGTTTTGGTGGAGTACTGGCACTGGTATCAGTATCGGGCCTCGCCCCTTCGGGCCCCACCGTTATCATCTGACTTGCTTTGATCTCCCGTTGGTCATACATTTATGTTTTCAGGCTTTGGTATCCATGACTTCCTTGTCACTACAGGGGCAAAAGGTATCTCAGGTGGTGTAGTTTGAGTCCCACTTCCAGTGGATGTAGTAGAGACGGCACTGGTTTCAGGTGGCATAGTTTGAGTTTCTGCCTCAGCCTTAACTTTTCGAGCGTAGTCAACGGCAGCTCGATAAGCACTAGCCAGACCCCAGTACAAAGCAAAAAACTGCATATTTGGATCCTCATATGAAAAACACCCTTCCGTTAACCGACGTGCCATCTCGTCAGGATCGAATACTTGTTCTGGCGTGAAGTCCCAACTAATGGGAGGTGTCACGTGTCCTACCAATTTGCTAAAATTTACCCACATTCCTTGCCATCCAGAAACTGGTCTTTTCAAGGTCCTTCCCAAAGTTCCAGTGAATCCTCTCGAGGTTCAGCCTTTCCTACAACAAGGAAAGCAGTACGACACCACCCTTCCAATGTTAAATAACACTTCCACGACCTTTATCAATAATAGCACTGTTGCTAAACAATTTAGGTAAGGATTGGGGCCAATTCTAATCCTAGGGACCTCTATTACTAGACCTTTGATGTCAAAATTAAGGAAAGGTAGAAATTGGTACATACCTTCTAAGTGACTTCTCACAGGGTATCCAGAAACATATATAAAAATGTCTAGGATGACCAAAAAAAATGAATAAAAAGACCATGTTTATATATTTTCTCTCTTTGTTCGCAAACAATAAGTATGTTTATATAAACAAACCCCTCTTGGTAGCTCTCCCAGTAGTGTCCCAAAACAATGACTATGTCTATACCAACTTGGTTGCCTTCCCAGACTCTGTTCCAACAACAATTGTGGTAAATCAAAACAAAGTGGGCAGAAACATCAGATAAAGTGTGGTGGTTTGGAACTGGCTCCCTGCCAAGTCTCCAAACCCCACTGCAAAAGCTCCCCCCCAAAAACCAAGGGAAAAGAAAAAAAAACAACCAAGAGAATAGAAATAAGAGAGAGTTAAAGCAATATATAAATATATTTACACTTATATCACATCTATATACAATTACAAAAACTATATACACATAAGAAAGAAACACCCGAAAACAGAAAAGGGAAAGGGAAAAGGGACAAAACAAAAAAAACCCCAAAACCAGGTATACGCACTCAATAAAGAACTAGCCAAAGAAAACCTTAATACTTTCCTTGAGACAGCACAATCACGCCCAACGCCGGACCCTGGATCAGCAGTGATGCCTTAAGCCCCTAATGTTTTTTATTTTTCTAATATTTGTAAGACTGGTAAGTTTTATAAGTAGGTTTTAAAAGCAGAAACCCTCCCTTCTTTGTCCCTTGTCCCTTTCCCTTTCTCCAGTACCCTTGTTTATACATTCCTTAATCCTCTTACCCCATTCTATCCTCCCTATATCACTCATAACCCCAAATCTAATAGAAATGTTTAGTCTTTTGTCAAGGCAAGGCCTAGACAGTTGACAGAACAGCATATCTGGGTCTAAACCACAGAATACGGTCAAGAATTAGGTAACTATGTACCCTTTGTGCTCTGATGATGGTGAAGGTGATGAAGTAGGTGGTCCTGAAATGCACCCCAGACCCATTTTCAGGGGATGGACCCCGGGGCGGTCCAGAGTAAAGGCCACAGGGTGGACACTTCTGGGATTGGATGGATAGTATTATAAAATGCAACCTCTCGGGCACAGGGGCGCGCGTCTTGTAACATCTTCTGCCTTGGCAAATAAACCCTTTCTTATCTCACCCCTAATTTACTGCTCTGGAGATTTTTTGAGCACCTAAATCCCACGGCAACAGCAGAAACAACAGGCCCCATAGGCCCGACCGGGCCTCAGTTCCCCCACATCGAGCGAGACCGGTTGTGTGAGTCTGCTGTCTCCAAACCTTGCTGGAAGAGAAAAGAGGAAGAGGTTTCTCTCTCCATCTATTTATATGTTTGATCACGTAAAGGAATAGGATGGAATACTTCTTTCCTGGTTGCCAGGAAGGAAGACCTAGACTCAAAACCATTATATTGTAGTGTGTAAATTTCGTCCTATAATTTGTTTCCTTAGGGGTTTATGCAGTGCATCTGCCCTCCAATGAGTTTTGTTGTGTTCTGCCTATGCAACTTTCCATAGTATTCTTTCAGGTATTACTACTTGTCCTGTTTTTAAGTGGTACATGTTACCTTTGAGTTGAGCTTGCTGATCTTTTATTAATTTTAAATCTTCCTTTGAATATGATGCATTAGAACTTACCTCTATGATTTTACCATCAGGGACTAAGGAGGTAAGTCCTACCAGGCTGTTTTCTGCTGCCTTTTTCGCCTCTTGATCTGCCAATCGATTGCCTTTTTCCTGGTCCGTATTACCTTTTTGATGTCCTCTGCAATGCATAATGGTAAACTTTCTTGGTAATTGGACAACTTTGAGTAGCTTTAGGATTTCTTCTGCGTGCTTTATCTGTTGTCCTTGTGATGTGAGCAGCCCTCTTTCTTTCCATACTGATCCATGGGCATGTACTACACCAAAAGCATACTTTGAGTTTGTCCATATATTAATGTCTTTTCCCTTTCCTAATTGCAATGCTCTGGTGAGTGCAATTATCTCTGCCTTTTGTGCAGAGGTGCCAGCAGAGAACATCTGTACTTTGATGATATGATCTGTGGTTGTTATTGCATATCCTGCTTTGTGGGTTCCGTTTTTCACATAGTTACTTCTGTCGGTAAACCATGTTTCCGCCTCAGGCAGGGGTGTATCTTTTAAGTCTGGTTGGTTGGAATATGTTGCTTCAATTGTTTCGATGCAGCTATGATACACTGGTTGCCCCATAGTCATTGAACTGGACAAAAACGTGGTTGGATTGGTGATGTTAGTGGTGATGATTTCAACATCATCTTGCTCTACTGAAGCAAGGCAAGGCCTAGAAAGCAAATGTGATATAGCAAAATGAGAATTAGAGAGTTAATTTAGAATGCAGGTCCTAAGCAAAAGCACAGAGAACTTGGTCTTAGAAATAGCAGAGGTAATAACTTATTAAGGAATGCGGGACACATTGACATGAAGGAACATTGCATAAGTACACAGGAAAACAGAGGGAACTAAAAATGCTAACACATGCATAATATTAGACATATGGAGGAAAAACAGAAGGAGATAAGGGAAAGAGGATGAGTCAAGGCCCAGGTACCCTTGCCAGATATCAGGAACTTCTGTCAAATACACTAGGAAACTAACCAAATTAGAAGAGTTCACAAGTTTATGGTGATGAGGAGAAGAAAAAAGGGAGGGGAGTAATTCCCTTGGGGTGGATTAGAGTGAAACGTCACTGAATAATAGGTGTTTGAAAACATATATAGGTAGGGTTTATTTTAAAGGCATATAGGTTCATTTTAACAATTTTGTTTGAACAGGTATATTAGCATTTTGGTTGTTGTCATCTATATCATCTATCATAGGGATAACCCCTAGGGGGAAAATGCATAAGGGAGAGAAAGGAAAGACAGGATAAGGGTAAGGGAGAGTAAGGGAAAGAAAAGCTGAGAGTGGAAAGATGTATATAGTTGCTGCCCAGGGGGTCCAGCAATGAAACTTGGTAGTTGCAACTTCCGTGTCTGTCAGTTGAAGTGGTGACCTTGATCTGTTGAGGGTGAAGGAGGGAAGCCCCCACACTCAAAGAAGTTATGAGTTACTATATCCATGGTTAGTGTCACAGGTCATGCCATGAACCTCCAACCTCTCCTGTGCTGAGTTTCTGTGAGGGACCTGGCCAAATGAAAGGGAAGGGGGGGATGGGCTTTGATGGACCATCAGAGGTATAATGCAAAAGTCCTGCAGAAGCCTGCAAAAGTCCCTTGGCAGTCCTAGAATACATAAATCATTAACCGTTTCAGTCTCTGACACCACCCTGTGATTTATGCATTCAATAATTTCTCTTCTTTTGTCTTTCACTGTTAATCTTTTTTGTGGGCAGTGTCTTTTGTATAGTGGACAGAAAGAGAGAAGAGTAAAGAAAAGGAAGAGAGAGCACAAATCTTTTTCCAGTGCAATGCAAGTTCAAAAAAAAAACCAACAACCCTACAGTAAAATAGTAAGCATATGAGACATAACAGGATCTCAATAGCTAAAGTCAAATTTCCTAATATTAACAAAGGTATAAACATCAGGATTTAATACTGATGCAAATCCAATTTTCACTATCCACTGTCTCCACTCCGTGAGTAATCAGGGGGACAACCTGCTCCACTATGGTCTTCATCATGTGCTACAGGGGAGGGACCAAAGCTCTGAGTCCTTCCCCTGTTCCGTGGGGTCCCTCCCATGGGAAACAATCCTTGATGGACCTTTCCAACATGAGTCCACCCCCCCCACCCGGGCTACCATATCTGCAGTCCCGAAGGTCATTCCTTCATGGAGTGCAGGGGGTCTCTATACCCCGATGGTTTTTCATAGGATGCAGTCCTTGACGGATGAGTTGCATCCATGTGGGTGCCCCACAGGGTCATGAGTCGAGTCATACCTGGGAATAACCTGCTCTGGCGTGGGCTCCTCTCTCCATGAGCCTCAAATCTCCTGCAGGACCCCGTTCCACCCTGGGTCTCCCACAGGTGACTTTTTCATGCATCCACCTGCTACAATATTCTCGGTCTGACCGCCCTCTGGTCCAACTTGCAGGGTGCCCCTGCGACCCTCAACTCCTCGGGCAGGATGGAGTTCAACACGACCTGTTCGTGGGGCAGACCCAGGGCCTGGGGGGTTACTCTCCGCAGGACCACAACCCTGGTCCCGGCCCCGACCTTGACCGCAGCAGCCGCGTCTCTCCTGGGTTGCTCATGGGGGGGACCTGGGGAGGCTGAGGGGTCACTCCCCCACAGGGTTGCATGCCACAACCACGACCCTGGTCCTGACTCTGACAAGGGTTGCAGGGCCGTTCCCCCATGGGGTCGTAAACCCCGACCTGGGGCCCTGCCCCCACCCCCAGCTGCCCCTCGCAGGGGTTGCCGTTGCCTGCTCTGGGCTAGGTGCCGAGAAGCCCGGGCTGCCTCCACCATCGCAATGGGAACTGCGGCCTGGGTGGTCCAGGAGCTTCGGTTCCGCTCAACAAGTTTTTTCTTAAATATGTTATCACAGAGGCATTACTACAAATTCTAATTGACTCTCCTCCTTGGTCCCCACCAGGAAGTCTGCCTTGGAACCATCCATCATCAACTCTGGGGGGGGGGAACCACTGTTATAGGTTAGGAATTCAGGAGAATGCTGGCGGAGTTGACTGTCGGAATGAGATGTGTGTGTGGGGGGGGTCTGCGTGCAGGCATTTGGGGAGAGGGACTGGGGGTCTGGGTTTTTTGGTTGCTCATCCTGGTCAACTCGACTTCTCATCCTGCTGACTTCGACCTGCCTGGTTGTCCCGTTCCCCGGATCTGCTGTGTTTCATCGGAGAGTTGCATGCCCGTGGGAGAGAAGGGAGGAGTTTTGAGATGCCGTCACCTGGGACAGCGGTGAGTCCCGTGGGAGTGGACTGTTTCCCTTCCCTTTTTCCTCCCACTGAGGGAAGGGCCCCTCGTTTCCTCCTTGACTCCTCCTGCGGTCCGGGACTGCTCCCTCCGGACCCCTCTCCCCGCGTGGTGACGGCCGGAGCCCAACAGCGCCCCCGTCAACCACGACAGGGTACTGTAGGCCCTACATCTTCAACAATCCAACAGCGTCCCCTGCAGGCCAGGATTAGGACTGCGCTAAAGGACAGAGAATATTCTTGCAGACTCATTTTTTTCCTAGTATTACTGTCTAGTTTTTTGTGTTCGGTTATTGTTTTTGCCAACATACATATATCTTTTAATAAAGGGTTGTTATTTCTTCTGGTTTTTTCCACACTTCCTTGATTAAAGCCCCCTTAATTTTGAATTTACAGTTGTTGAGAGAGAGGAGTTTGGTCTATCTTATAACTCATCCTCTTTAGTAAACATTCCAGTCTCCTCAGACTGAGATAACCACATACACCCATGACACCTCCCTTGCATTCTTCTCAGTTCCTATTTCCAATAATTTTTGCTCTTCTTTGTCAGTAAATATTGGTTGTGGAATCTCCTTTGGTATGGGTACTAGAATCATTATCTTTGCCTCAGGTACCTTGTGACTCAGAGTTGCCTCTCGGGCAGTTTGATCTGCTCGATTATTGCCCTGGTAAATTATATCATTTCCCTTTCTATGGCTTTTAACACGAGCAATGGTAATTTCCTGAGGTTACTGGACTTCTTCCAGCAAGGTCTCAAGAAGCTCTTGATGGCTTAAATCTTTTCCTTGAGAGGTCATCATTCCCCTCTCATGCCAAATTTTCCCAAAAACATGTATGACTCCGCAGGCATATTTAGAATCAGTGTATATGGTTCCCACCCCACTGCCGATTCTGCGTAATGCACTAATCACTGCATATACTTTGCATGTTTGAGCGGACCATTTATTTGGGAGACTCCCTGATTCTATTACAGTGAGATCTTCTCCATCAGTCACTGCATAACCACTTTTCTGCTTTCCTTCTACTACTTTTGATGACCGTGCCTAAACAGGTACATCCCTCCTATAGGGATATCCATCAAGTCTTCCGGGATCTTTGTCTGGTAATCAATAATGTCTAAACAATTGTGTTCAACTTCCTCATTTTCTATGGCATTCTGCTCATACAAAAACTGTGATGGATCTACATATGAATTGGTTGTTCTGAAGTTTGCTCTTTGACACTCTTAATCCCTGTTTTCCTAAAAAGTTTAACAGTATCACTGTTCCCTTTTCCACTTCCATTCGGGTTTTCCCAGCTACCAACAAATTGTCTACATATTGTAGAACAATAATTCCTTCTCTTATTTAAAATTCATTCATTATTCTTTCAAGAACCTGTCCAAACAAATTAGGTGCTTCTGAGAACCCCTGCAGGAGGACTGTCCATCTGAGTTTTGTTTCCTGCCTGTCTCTATGTTTTCCCATTCAAATGTAAAAATATCTCGGGAATTTTTATCTGGGGGACAAGTCCAAAATGCATCGTTCAGGTCAACCACTGAAAACCATTCGCACTCTGGAGGCATTTTGCTCATTTTGGTGTATGGGTTTGGTACTACAGGATGTCAAATACGAACTACTTTATTGATTTCCCATAGGTTTTGGACCCATCGATATGTCCCATCGCCTTTTCTTACTGGCAAGATGGGGACATTGTATGGTGACATACAAGGTTCTAATAATCCATCACGTATTAATTTCCCTATCACTGGTATAAGACCTCTTTTCCCTTCCAGGGGAATGGAGTATTGGCAAATGCCAATAGGAATTTCTGTATACAATTCCACTGTAAAGGGTTCTATTTCCAGTCTTCCCCTTTTCCTGTCTTTGGCTCACACTTCAGGATTTATGACCAAATCTTCACTTAAGATGAAAAGTTTAACTTCCACCCCCTCCCCTTGAGGTATCATCCCTACTCCCAGAATTCCCATTAGATCTCTACCTAACAGATTCACCCCTGTCTGGGATGTAATCAGTAGATCTGCCTCAATCATCTTCCCATTTCCTTTTATTAATACTGATGGGGTCACCGGTACCGCAAAGTGTTCTCCTTTTGCTCCCTTTACTGTGACTGTTTGGTTTGATACTTTTATTCCCGATGGAGGTTGGGTTATACAAGTCCGTTGAGCCCCTGAGTCTACTAGAAAGATGATATCATCCTCCTGGGGTCCCAGTTTTAAATTTATCAAGGGGTCTTTTCCTATTTCTGACCCCAGAGGGTAGAGCCCCTGACACTCCTATTCCAAGATCTCCTGTAACTGGAAGACTTGGACGTCTTTTTGGCACCTAGGGCAATCCCTTTTAAAATGTCCTTCTTGTCCACAGTAAAAACAAACTCTTCCCTTATTTTGTACATTCGGGGGGTTGTTTGCATTCCCAATTTTGTTAGTGCCCAGGGAGGTCCTCTAGGGTATTGAGTCCTCTTTCCTTTATAATTACTGGGACCATGTCCATATCTCCCTTGTGGTACCCCTGCCCTTATCTGCCCTGGGGCCCATTCTCCCCCCTTGTTTATTTACTTCCTCAACTGTAACTATCATTAACTGAATCTTCTGCTTTTCCCACTCTTCGTCTCTCCAAACATATACTTTTTGAGTTTCCTTCAATAACTCATTCATATCTTTCTCATTCTAGTCCTCCAAACGTTCTAATTTCCATCTAATATCCAGTCACGAATGAGTCACAAAAAAGGTTTTCAGCAATTGTTGCCCTGCTGGACTGTCCAACTGGACCCTCGAATACTGTTGTATGTTTTTCTTTATTCTTTCTAACCATTCAGATGGCAACTCTGATTTGTTTTTCATCAAAAGTCTTAACCCTATTGTATCCTCGAGGGGTTGCCTCCTTAATTCCTTTAATAATGCAATTACGATAATCAATCATATTCTGTCTTCCCCTGTCAGAATTCTGGTTCCAATCTGGGCATGCTACTGGCATTTTTTCTTCTCCGTCCTGTCCCCTGAGGGTGCTCCCAGTCCCAAATATGGATTCCCGTGGTTCTAATCATGTTCCTTTCCTCTACTGAAAACAATGTTCCCATTATAGATTGCATCTCATCCTATGTGTACATATTTGGACCTAAAAATTGATCAAATTTTTCAGCTAAACCCAATGGGTCCTCCAACAATTTTTTCATTTCTTTTTAAAATTCTCATACTTCAGAGCTGGTTAGTGGGGCATTTACATGTCCCACACTCCCTTGTATTCCCTGCATTGGAACCGCTCTAAGGGGATAGAGCCTTTCAGGTGCTTCTAACTCCCGTTCTCTCCTGGTCCTTTCTTGTGTCCGGGGAGGGCTTGGAGGAGGGGTTGTGTCTGGGCTTCGTACCCCATTGCCTTCATCCTCCTCAGGATTATAGGGAGGAGGATTTTCTGGGAGATTCTCTAAGGGGTCCCATTTCGGGTCCTTCTTTTTCTTCTGGCTTTTATTAACTCCATTTGTTATAGAGACTGGAAATAGTCCTATAGACCCCACCCAGCATGCAGCATATTCACTTTCCTTTGGATTAACCGGTTCTTTCCCATTTACATAGAGATTCAATGTTCGACAAATCCAACCCTCAAACGAGTCAAATTGGGGCCAATAGAGATGGTCTTGCCTTATTGACCCTTTCATCCATTCGTATGTGCAATACTGGATCATGGTGGTCTTATCCTTTCCCTGTGTCCCCCTCGTCTCACCCCAGGAATCTAACATCTTCCCCAAGGGACTATCGTGAGGAATATTGGGGGGGTCTTTCCTGACATCTTCTCTCCTTTCTTTCCCGTAACCTCTTTGCTTACTTTACCCCCCCATCACAAGAATGTTTAACTACTCTACCCTCACACAGACACAATGGTATGTTCTCTTTTTTTTTTTTCTGAATTCACTTCACACGGGGACCCTCCAAACCCCGGTCTCTGCCACTGCCAATCTCAAGGGGAGGGACCACCACACAGAGCCCCACGGCACTCCCCTTGCTGCATCACTGAGCCCCTAAGCACCCCTACTTTCCCTCGGCAGCAATGCAACAACTTCCCAAAGGGTCACGTCTTCCCCCCCACCTTTGTTCTGCCAGGGGTTCTTGGCCACCTCCCCCTTCCCTGCCTAGTCGTCGGGCAGTTCAACGGCTCACCAGACAGATCACGTGTCTTCTTCCCTGCCTTTGTACTGCCCGGGGCTCTTGGCCACCACACACACACCCCATCTCCTTTCCCCCCCCCCGGCAGTGGAGTGGTGCTGCGACTTCCCCAGATGGGCCAAATGGCCTTCGTCTTTGTTTTCTCCGGGAAGCCTCTAACTAGCTCCCCCTTCGGCCACAGGAGTCACAGGGATTCCCTTATTCAGTTGGGGTTACCCACAACCCTTCTCTCACCGGGGAGACACGTGGAGAATTCTTTTGCTTCAACCCACTTCTTTACCCCAAGGAGCATCTTATTCAAACGACACAACAATCGCTTCGTTCTTTCTCGGGACAGTTCCGTCACAGGAGAATGGAAACGTGGTACTTCAGAACTCTGCTCTCCCTCCCTACCCCAGGTACATCTCAAACACACGTACACTCCTTTCCCCAACCGCCCAGTAAAATCTTTAAAATAAATCCTTCCATTCCTTACTGGGTTTTGGGCACAAAGTTTAAAGGTTTTCCATAGATTCCGTCTGGTTTTCCTTCTACTTTCCTTTGTTTCACAGTCCTCCATTCCAGGGGTCTCTTGCAGCAGACATTCAAGGGGGGGGTCTGAGTCCCTGAACTGCTGAAATAAGCAGAGCGCTCTTCCTAGGGGCAGGGGTCCCCCACTGGAGTGACTGGCACTTGTTCCCTGTATGGACCACCAGAATTGTGAGAAATTTTTCGTTATTTAATTCAGAAAGATTCAATTACCTGTGAAACAAGGGAACTGTAACAACAAGGAAATTTTTATTTGCAGTACACACTGAATCCACCTTCACCAATCTCCCCAAGAGGAAAGACCCTTTGTGTTTAAATTTCGTGCATTTTATAGTTTTACAAAATCCCACCCTTTCAGGTCAGTTTAATATATTCATTTTTACCTAAAAAGGTTTATTTCTCTGAAAAGGGGGATGTTCCCCTCCTCCTGATTGGTTGCAAGGCATCCCCTGTCAAAATGATGGATCCTCCTTTGTTCTCAGCCCATGGAGAGAGGTCTCTGTGCTCAAAAATGGTCAAATGACCAAAAAGGTTTTCATTTTTAGAAGCTTTATATTTGCCTAAAAATTCCCTATCCTGACCACAAGGAGCCCTGGCACCAGGCCCAAGTGGGACTGGGTACCTTACAACTTCGTGATATGCCTATAAGTTTTCTAAAATTTGTTTGTTATAAACCCCATATTTTTATTTCTCATAAGGTGAAAGTTCCTGTGCATTGGTTTCTGCCTGTTGCCTCCTGTCTTATTGCTCAGCACCACCGAGAAGAGCCTGGCTCCATCCTCTGGGCATCCCCCCTTTAAATACTTATAGACACTGATAAGGTTACCTCTCAGTCATCTTTTTTCAGGGCTGAATAGGCCCAGTTCCCTCACCCTTTCCTCATAAGAGACATTCTCCAGACCCTTGATCAACTTTGTAGCCCTCCACTGGACATGCTCCAGGAGTTCCATGTCTCTGGTACTGTGGAGCCCATAACTACACAGTACTCCAGATGTGGCCTCATCAGGGTTGAATAGAGGGGCAGGATCATCTTCAACCTGCTGACAATGCATCCCAGGATTCCATTGACCTTCTTGTCCGCAAGGGTACACTGCTGCCTCATGGACAGTTTGTTGTCCACCAGCACCTCCAAGTCCTTCTCTATAGTACTGCCCCATCCTGTACTGGTGCATGGGGTTATTTCTCCCCAGGTGCAGGACCCTGCATTTGCCCTTGTTGAATTTCAGACAGTTCTTCTCTGCCTATCTCTCCAACCTATCGAGGTCCTTCTGAAGGACCACACAGCCCTCTGGGGTACTGGTCACTTTTCCCAGTTTTGTATCATCAACAAACTTGTTGAGAAGGCTCTCATCCAAGTCATTGATGAACAAGTTAAATAATACTGGGCCTAGTATAGAACCCTGGGGGACACTGCTTGCAATGGATGAGAATTTAACTGAGAATTGACCCCTGTTCATGACTATGAGAAACATGATAAAGTATGTCTTTGACAAAGTGTATTTGATAAAGTATATAGTTGTTATGACTATATGTTGGAAAAAAGTAGGAAACGTGTGCAGCTGTTCTGTGACCTCCATATTTGGTCACACCAGGGTGCCTGACCAATGCTCTAGGTATGACCATGTGAAGAAAGATTATGCACAGGTAATCCCAGATACCAAGCAGTGAAGGATTTAGGAAAATTTATTTCCAAAAACTGAGAACACTAGTGTGAGAAATATCTCCAATTAAAATTTCGGAGACAACCAAATAAAGTGAAACAAAAAACTTTATTAACAGCGCGCTGGGTGCACCAAACTCATGACCAGGTTCGAGCACACCCTGAATGGGAGGGACAAGTCCCACAATTTCCCCCTTTTTCTTTTTATTCATGGTTTTATTACAAGTTAAATATTAGATGTTCCTATTGTCCTTCCGAGATCATTCCCATTCGGTTAGAATTCTCAGTGCTTTCAGTCCTATTCTTCACTTGCTCGGAGCCGGGGCACAGGACCATGATTTTCCACGTTTCAGGGTTACCAAGTGTGGTGTCCTTCGAGTCCATCGGTATGGTGGTCAGGTGCATTCCTTGGACTACACTAAGGATTAATCTTATAAAACATGGAATTAAACAAGGCAGAAATAACAGTCCAGCAAAGGCGCATAAAAGAAGGAAACCCAACTGTTTCCACCATGTTTTCCCTAATAAATTGGTCCACTACCCCTCGTGCACTGGTTCATGGACTATTTTCCAAATATTTGTTATTGCTTCTCCATTATCATTTGCAAACAACAGTCTGAAGTATTAAACTTACCACACACCCCTCCTCCTTCTGCTAAGAGGTAGTCTAGCACCAGCCAGTTCTGGTATATGGTTACTCTGCTCTGGGTTTGCTGGTGGGCCAGTAACTCCAAACCTTGTGTAGTTTGATTAGCAATTATCTCAATTACTGCTTGCAATCGTATTATTTGGTTAAGCATGTAAATAGGAGTTTGGTAACCCCAACTCCCATCATATGCTCATGTGGTCAGGTCATGTGTCTCTATAATTCTTTGAGGAGACCATTCATCCTTCTCCCATCCCTGAGTTCTTCCAATTGTCCTCTTTTCCTGTTTTAAATCTTCATACAGTTGAATCCCCAGTTCATTCTCCTTCTCTAAAGATAACAAGAAAAACTCAGGTTGTATTGACCCCAGGGTACAGTATCCTGTCCATTTTCCTGGGAGAAGAGTGCATGTTCTTTTTCCACATATCCAAAAAAGTCCATCCAGTGTTTTTCAAAATTCTTCGGACATATGACCTATGTTCTCCCAGAACTTTGAAATTTCACTTATCCCTGAAAAAGGATTTTTGTTCCTTTGCATTCGTACAATTTCCAACTTCCTATCCATCTACAGTCAGAAGTGTTTTTGCCAGTCCAATAAGTCTTGGGTGCTCGGGGAACATATTTACCAGTAACTGAGTTTGTACCTAAGATTCTTTTACAGGGGGTATCCCCAACTGATTGTGAAAAAGGGATTCCTATTCTTTGCAAACAATCTACCCCAATTGTTGTAAAGTTCAATACCCATCCTTCTGGTTGACTTATTTTGCTGTTGCTAAAGGTATAATTCCATTTAAGTATTTCTTTCGCACTTAGGGCAGTACTTATCCAAGGTCACTCTTCAGTCATTAGGGGTCCCCCAGAAACCCAACAACAAGAAAGATTAAATTCGATTGCTATTTTCTCTGCTAAAATAATAAATTTTGTCTTACCAAAGGGAATTCCAAATCTTTGATTAATTTTTGCTTCAGATCAAGATATAAATTATTCAGTAATAATAATGGTGTTTTATTTTGCTGCACTTTCTGTTTACCACTGGTAACAACTTCTTCCTTTATTAAATCTTGACCTTCTTCCTTGGACTAAATATTCCAACAAATCCACTCTTTTGATGCCTTAAGGTTGGCAGTTGTGGAAGAGTTTTGTGTTTCCGGGAGATAGGGAACACAGGAAAACTGGAAAGGAACTTGGACTTGGACCCATAATAGTCGCGGGAGTCACTTTCCAGTTGGCGAAAGGGTATTTCGCCAGTCCAGGTCAGAGCAGTTTTCAACCTAGGGCTGTTTTGTTTTGTTTCGGTTGGAGGGGATGCCCTCCAGTGTGCTCTGATCCTGTGAGGGGCCAGGTTGGCTCTGGAGCCAGGTTGGCTTGGTAGTAAAGTGACTAAGAGGTTACAGTAACAGCTTTGTAATCCTGAAGTAATGAGTTCGAATCCTAGTGTATGGTTGTGGTTTGTTTGTGTTTTGCAATCATGGGTTGTGCAGATTCGAAGGTTAAGATTCCTAAAGAATCCCCCCTGAGTTTGGTTTTGAAACATTGGAAGATTTTAACCGGTCCTAACACGATTTTAAAAAAAGGAAGAACTTTGTGGGCTATCTGTAAGTGCATGACCTTTATTTGGACAAATGAGAAGAGTGGTTTGGTCGGAATTTGGTTCTTTTGAGTTAGACACAGTGTTAAAATTAATTTCACTCCTTAATGTAGAACAGAAGTGGGAAGAGATCCGATATGCAGAATTGTTTATGTTTCTGTTAACTCGTCCTAGATTGAGAGAAGGATATAAGAGAAACGAAAGCTCAGAAAGGGCAGAAAAAGGGAAAAAAGGTCGAGTTAAGACTACTCCTGTCCCATTAATTTTATTTAAAAACACAGGGAATGATGATTTGAATATGTTAATGTCACCTGATGGAAGAGAAAACAGCCCGGGGGAAGCCAGAACTGCAGGAGTGGCAACCCCTGGACCAGCTCCTGCTGCACGGGCAGGGGTCAGACAGGCAGGAACCATTGGAGGACTCCCTGGTGTGGGTCTGACCTCACCGGGAGGAATTGGGGCCTCCGGAGGAGTTGGCTCGGGGCCGGTGGGAGCGAGTCCTGTCGGTATAGTCAATAGAACAGAGGCTGTTGGTTTAGTCGGAGTAGGCACAGTGGTGCAGATAAGGTCTGCTTTTGTTGAAACTGCTTTCAGCGCAGCAGAGCAGAGCGGGAGTTATGCAGATGCTGTGGGGCTAGTTAGCTCAGAGATAATATCTAGTTTGGTCGCAACAGGAGTAACAGAAAGAGAGACTCCTGGCCCCAGGGGGGCAATGGAAGGGGGACCTTCCCTGTCTGTTCCAGTGAGCTTGGAGAGAGCAACCCCTCGCCCGTAGCCTTGCAGCTGCCGGCAGCTTTACCGGAGCAGACGAGGTTACCATGGTAACAGCAGAGGTGAGCCCGGGAGTAACAGAACAAGTGAGAGCTTGGGATAAGAACTATAAAGTCTGAAAAGTCAGTTTTTACTAGAGTTGCTTTTGGCAACATCTGT
Source organism: Corapipo altera (assembly GCF_003945725.1). Classification (NCBI taxonomy): domain Eukaryota; kingdom Metazoa; phylum Chordata; class Aves; order Passeriformes; family Pipridae; genus Corapipo; species Corapipo altera. The sequence continues at coordinate 32,532 of NW_020885080.1, read as the reverse complement.
TGTGGAAACAAGAGAGATTTTAGAGATCGCCGCGGGAACTGGTCAGTGTAGTGACGGCGGCAGGTATTACCAACATGATGAAACAAATGGTGAGTGTTCTTTCTGTGAAGAGAGGGGACACTAGAAAATTATCTAGGTCTGAAAAGAAAAAACTAATTTGTCCCCAAAAAACAAAACTAAAAAAGAAACTATCTATTGACCCCTACATCCTCTGTATTTTAAAACTGTCACAGGTTCATAACCAGTGAATGAATATTTCTACTCCAACTCAGTAAGGGGGAGTGTACTGTTTTATTTTAAATATAAACTAACAATGTGTAAGAAGTTAACTGTTTACAGATAGTCTGTTCCAACAAACCGTACCTTTAGTTGGTCTCCTGAAAGCTGTACCACCAAAATTCAAGCTGAGAGCCATGGAAACAACTTTTGTCCAGAAGTAGACAAATGTCTTAACTGCAAATGAAATGCACCAGAACCAAGAGTGAGTAGACAAGAATCCAACATAAAACCCTTCTGACACAATTGAAAACTGGAACTCAGTGTACGTTAATGCCCTCAGGACATGTGGGACCAGAGACTATTTCCATTTCTGGGGTGACTGGAGGATCTCAAGAGTTGACCATGGTGGAAGTTGAGGTGAGTTTGACCGGGAAAGACTGGCAGAAACACCCCATTGTGACTGGTCCAGATGCCCCATGTATCCTGGGCACTGACTATCTCAAGAACGGGTATTTCAAGGACCCCAAGGGACATAGATGTGTTTTTGGAATAGCTGCTGTGGAGATAGAGGCGGTTAAACTGTTGAACTCGTTGCCTGGTCTCTTGGAGAGCCCTTCTGTCGAGGAGTGCCAATTGCCACCAAAATAGTACCTCACCAGCAGTACCGGACGAACCGAGACTCTATGATCCCCATCCATAAGATGATCCATGAACTGGAGAACGAAGGGTGATCAACAAGACCCATTCACCTTCAACAGTCCCATCTGGCCCATGCGTAAGTCTAAGGGAGAATGGAGACTGACTGCGGACTATCATACCCTGAATGAAGCCACCTCGCTGCTGAGTGCTGCTGTTCCAGACATGTTGGAGCTCCAGTACAAACTGGAGTCCAAGACAGTGAGGTGGTACGCCACTATTGACATCGCGAATGCATTTTTCTCCATTCCCTTAGCAACAGAGCATAGGTCACAGTTCACTTTCACCTGGAGGGGCGTGCAGTACACTTGGAACCGACTGCCCCAGGGGTGGAAACACAGTCCCACCATCTGCCACGGACTGATCCAGGCCACACTAGAGAAGGGTGAGACTCCAGAACACCTGCAATACATTGATGACATCATCATATGAGGGACACAGCAGAGGAGGTTTCTGAGAAAGGAAAGAAAATCATCCAGATCCTCCTCGGAGTAGGGTTTGCCACAAAAAAGAGTAAGGTCAAGGGACCTGCCCGAGACATCCAGTTCCTGGGGGTGAAATGGCAAGATGGAAGCTGTCAGATCCCAACAGAAGTCATCGATAAGATCACAGCAATGACCCCACCAACCAGCAAGAAGGAAACGCAAGTTTTTCTGGGTACCATAGGTTTCTGGAGGATGCATATCCCAGAGTACAGTCAAATCGTAAAGTCCTCTCTATCTGGTAACATGCAAAAAGAATGATTTCCAGTGGGGCCCTGAACAACAACAAGCATTCGAACAGATTAAAATGGAGATTGTCCATGCTGTAGCCCTCGGGTCAGTCAGGATGGGAACAGATGTGAAAAATGTACTCTATTCTGCAGTTGGGAATAAAGGTCTCTCCTGGAGCCTCTGGCAAAAGGTGCCTGGCAAGACCCCAGGACACCCACTTGAGTTCTGGAGCCGAAGCTACAGAGGATCTGAAACCAACTACACCCCAACAGAAAAGGAGATCCTAGCAACTTATGAAGGAGTACAAGCTGCTTCAGAGGTGATTGGCACAGAAGAACAGCTCCTCCTGGCACCTCGACTACCAGTGCTGAACTGGATGTTTAAGGGAAAGGCGTCCTCTGCACATCATGCCACTGATGCTACATGGAGTAAGTGGATCGCTCTGCTCATGCAGCGCACCCGTATAGGAAATCTGAATCGCCCTGGGATCCTAGAAGTCATCACAAACTGGTCGGAAGGTGAGAGTTTTGGTCTAGCAGATGAAGAAGAAGAAGAACAGGTGGTACGGGCTGAGGAAGCCCCAGAATACGATAAACTACCAGAAGAAGAAACACGCTATGCCCTTTTCACTGACGGTTCCTGTCGCATTGTAGGAATGAAACGTAAATGGAAAGCAGCTGTATGGACCCCCACCCGACAGGTTGCAGAGTCAATGAGGAGCATCGCAACAATGAACAGGCAGACCGAGCTGCACAAGTCAAGGTGTCACAGGTGGATCTGGACTGGTGGCACAAAGGAGAGTTGTTCCTAGCACGGTGGGCCCATGATGCCTCAGGTCATCAGGGCAGAGATGTCACCCATAGATGGGCATGAGACTGAGGGGTGGACTTAACCAAGGACATTATTTCCCAGATTATCCATGACTGTGAGACCTGCACTGCCATTAAACAGGCTAAGAGACTGAAGACCCTATGGTATGGTGGACGTTGGAGTAAGTATAGATATGGGGAGGCCTGACAAGTTAATTGCATCACACTGCCACGAACCCTCCAAGGTAAGCGCTATGTACTCACCATGGTGGAAGCCACCACTGGATGGCTGGAGACGCATCCGGTCCCCCACACCACTGCCCAAAATACCATCCTGGGCCTTGAAAAGTAAGTCCTGTGGCGACATGGCACCCCAGAGCACATGGAGTCAGATAATGGGACTCATTTCAGACACAGTTTAGTTGCCACCTGGGCGGAGGAGCATGGCATCAAGTTGGTTTACCATATCCCATACCATGCAACAGCTGCGGGGAAAGTTGAACAGCATAATGGACTCTTTAAAACTACCCTGAAGGCATCGGGTGGAGGGACATGCAGGCACTGGGATCAGCATCTAGCAAAGGCTACATGATTAGTCAACACCAGAGGCTCCATCAACCAAGTCGACCCTGCCCAATCAGAATCCCTTCACATCGTGGATGGAGACAAGGTCCCAGTGATTCACATGAGGAGTATGTTAGGGAAAAGGTTTGGATTAACCCTGCCTCAAGCAAAAGCAAACCCATTCGTGGGATTGTTTTTGCCCAAGGACTCGGTTGCACCTGGTGGGTGATGAAGGAAGATGGAGAAACCCAGTGTAGACCTCAAGAGGACCTTATTTTTGGGTGAACTGGTTGTAACTATCTGCCTCTGTAGGTAACTCTGTGTCTGTATCTGTATTTGCATCTACCTATTAGTGGATGTGTACATAGTTAGAATAATGCATGTACGTATGAAGTTCAAAGACTGAATCTGATAAAGTGTGGTAACATGGGAAAGAAAAATTAGGGGTGGATAATGTTATAGGCTATAAAATCCCATAGGGGAGTTTTTCTTCCCCTGTTCCACTGTAAGAAAAAAACGGAGTGAGGGGAAGGGAGTCATTTAGCTTTACAAAAGATCTGGTTGAATTCCTAGCTAATGGCCCATCAGAGGCTGGGGGGAGAGGGGAGGAGTTTTTGGGGGGGTTGTTGGCACTCCTCAGAGGGGAGAGGGGAGACTGCGGAGTTTGTTCTGTAGAACGGAGGTAGAGTCTGTGTGCGGGCATTCTTTGGAGGAAAAAAACCCTGGAAGCCAGGTTTTTTCCGACTTCTCGTCCTGGTGAAACCGATCACTGGTCTCGGTTGGCTTTGCACACTGCCTCATGACTCCAACCGAAGCATACTGTGTTTTCATCGGAGAACTCGGTGCTCACTGAGGGAGAGAAAAGAGGAACCTTGAGACACTGTCACCTTGGAATAACAGTGAGTTCCGTTGGGGGTGGACTGTTTTTCTTTTTCCCCTTTCCTCCATTGGGGGAAGGGTCCCCCATTTTCTTTTTTTTTTTTTTTTGGCTTCTCCCAAGACCACCTCCCAGACCCCCTCCCCAAGTGGTGACCGCCAGAGCCCAACAGTGCCCCCTGCAGGTCACCACAGGGTACTGCAGGTTCTACACCTCCAGCAATCCAACAGTACCCCCTGCAGGTCAACACAAGGAACTGCAGGTTCTGCACCTCCAGTGACCCTGCAGGTCACAATTAGGACTGCGCTAAAAGACAGAGAAGTATTCAGACCTTTTTCTTTTGTTTGAAGGGGACTTTTGGGTACAGGACTATTGTCTAGTTTTTTTGTGTTCTGTCACTTTTCTTGTCAACATACATATGTCTTTTAATAAAGGGTTGTTATTTCTTTTGGAATGAGTGCATGTTTGTGAAAGATGGGACTCACAAACAACTGGTTAGTGGGAGAGAGAGAGAGGCAGGCCTTGCGGCCAGACCCTCTTCTTCCTTCCCCCCACCTTTCCAACCAAGCTTCAGAGGAGGACTGTTTTTCCCTTTCGCTGTTTAGTGAGAGTAGATGCGAGGATCAGCATTGGAGCAGAGCCAAGTGGACGGGCTGGAGGAGGTTCGATTGTTAGGGAGAAAAATCCCAGGCAAGAATTGGAGACGGACCCCAGAGAGAGAGAGGGGCCCGGAGGATGTCGTTGCAGTGATTTAAACGGTGGACAACTGAAAACCCCAAGGAGGAATCAACATTCCAGGACACAGACGCTTGATAAGCTGAACTACACTGCAACAGGCTATGAACTGAGGTATGAGAGAGAGAGAGATCACACAGTAGCAGAAGAACAAGGACTCAAAGCTACTTTCTTGGACTTCGTAAGGAGAAAGGACTTCGACAAACAGTTGAAGGTTGGTTAGGGAGTGTTCAGGAGTCCAGAACACTCCCAAGACAGAGACTGCGTTACATATCAGTCTTGGAAGGCTGGTCCTGGACTAAAGTTAAAAGGAGGGGTTTGAAAGGACTGACAGACAGAAATGTAATATATATATATAGCTGTTTTTAGTTTGTACAGTATATTTATTTGTGTAAATAAATGTATATACTTCCCCCTTCCCCTATAGAAACCTCTAACCTGAAAGTTTCTCTCCGGTGTTAGGATAAATTGTGGGAAAGGGTGGGGGAAAGCCTGGAAATTGGATTTTTGCATTTCTAATGTGGCTCAAACTGCCACATTTTTTGGTGCCGTGACTCGGATAATCTGATTGGCTGTGGGTAGAAAACAGACTTGTTGACATAACGAAGAGAAACATTCAGACATAACAAACTGTACCACTGTTGATAAGGTAGAACCTTAGTTGTAATGTAAGTACTTGATATAGAGTTAAGTTCATAGTAATGTTGTGCTAATGTATAGTAGAAGGAGTTGTATTTCATTTTAGGTTATATGTTAGTTGTAGAGTACTGGAATTGTGATATATGGTTTTTCGCAGAAGCGGGGGGTGGAAGTTGTCATGGTTTGAAATTGGCTCCCCTTGAGAGTTCGAAGGGGTTCAGAGGTGATTGGGTGCCAGGGCAGTGTTCCCTGGAGAGCCAATCACCATCCATGTTGTTCGCTTCTGCTGCTCACGGTGGAGAAGAACTCTCAACTTTCTCAACTACAGATACTTAGCCCAGTCTTACACTGTTCCAAGTCCCTGTAGCCCCCTAACCGGGGGTGGGGGGGGGGTCCAGCCCCCAGTGGGACTCCTGTTGCTTCTCCTCATGGCTCTACAACATGGCTACTTCGGCAATGTACATGTGTACAAGTAGATAGATGCACACACACACACAATGTCATAATTGACATCTGAAGAAAAAAGTTAAGAATAATACTAAAATTGATGAAAAAAAGTAAAACTTCAGATTGATTTATGCTAGATTATTTGTTGTCTTAAAATATGTACATGGAGATTGTTTTGATATGTGTTTAAATTTTCCTTGAAAATACAACTGATAGAAAACAATGTAACACACACAAAACAAACAAAAAAAGAAGAAAAAAAAAGAAAAAAGAAGAAATAAAAGGAAAAAAAAGAAAAAAGGGGAAAAAAGGAAAAAACAAAAAAAGAAAAAAAAAGATGGAGTCACTACGTTTTACTCCTGGTGGCAACCTGTGGGGAGGCATAACCCCCCCTCACCTCCCCCGCCTTCTTCCCCTGCAACTGTTCAGAACTGTCTCTCCTAGTAGGGAGTAGTGGGCGAGAGGCTGGTTAAATGTTTTCAAATTACCTAGCTGATTTTGTGGAGAACATTTCTTTTTCCTTGCCAACAAATAAATTGTTGCAGGAGATGGTGCAATTACCATTAACTGTGAACGTAATCTTATCACCTGTACCTATCCCAGGTGCAAGAAATGTGTAGTCTGTATTAAAAACCATACTCTTAAAACAAGAAAAGGGGGAATATGACACCCCAGTAGACAAAAGTTGTATTTGCCCTTAATTTTTTGAATTTGGATCAATAAGTATTGTACAAAACCCCACAAGAAGATACTCAATGCTAAGGTCCTATCCAGTTGTTAGCATGGGGAAGGGGGTATGTGTGTGTTTTGTCTTCCATAGGACCCTGCTGGCTTCCAGCATGTTTGGTAAAACCTTATCATGAGTTGGACAGACCTGACATGCAATCCTGTTCTGTGAAAGCAGAAGTTGTCCTTTAAAGACTCCCAGAAAGAGATCGATGAATGCTGAGCAGTGCAAGTCCTGTCTGGATGCTACATCATCATTGGATGGCTAATTGCTTTTATCATCTCTGCAGTAATCATGGCAGCTACCGCAGTCATAGCTACTGCTGCATTGGCCCATTCAGTTCAGGCTGTGCATACAGTGACCAGTGTATTGGGTAATATGTCAGCATCAATAGCAGGTTTTTTAATAATTTGTCTGTTTTTAATATTTCAAGTCCCCTGGAAGGGCATAGGACAAACCTGAAGACAAGAAGCCCAGGCCCTGGCCCTCTTCGCAGTGAACCCTGCATGTCAAAACAAAAAAGGGGGAGATGTGGGAACAATCTGAATCAGCCTGCACCTGTGTTCATTTAATTAGAACCAAAAAGGAGGGTTGACCTTGACTGGTGTTTTGACAAAGAGAGTGCTGTGTTCTCAAAGTGGAACACCACTTAACGGTCTGCATGGTCTGCATGGTATTTACCATGACTGAAAACAGTCATAACATTATACAAATGTGGATGGGTGGAATCAAAACACCAGTTTAGCAAGATCTTGGGAATTCTAGTTAACTAAAAGACAACACCAGGTACTATTTACAAAAGAATATGAATAAAAGAGTGTAGTGGGTTTCTGTGGTTGGGTTTTGGTGGCGGGGGAGGGGACTACACAAGTGTGTTGGGGCAGCAATATCTGATGACACTGTAGAGATAGAAAATTATCTTAGTCAGAAACCATGGAATTTAAACAAAGACAAGGAAAGTCTGTTTACATTTACTCCCCTGAGATTCTTACACCATCTTTTAATTAAACAGACTTGCAGGTTCCATGGTAAATCCCTTTATCATCTTTTTTACCCCATCTGCCTTGTGATTGTGATAAAGAAATATCTGTTTAGTTGTTTGCAGAAAAATATCTTCCTGTGTTTCCTGGACCCTTTAATCCTAACTATGAATGGAATGTTTCCCCCTCTTTCCCGAAACCCTATTGTCTCAGTTTAAGGAGACTGAAGTGTTTTGCTAAGGAGGATGAGTTATGAGGTAGACCAAACTCCTCTCTCTCAGCAATTGCAAATCCAAAATTAAGAGGTTCCAATCGAGGAAGTATGGAGAAAGGAAGAAATAACAACCTTTTATTAAAGGATATATGTTTATTGGAAAAAACAGTAAAAGAACACAAAAACAACTAAACAATAATCCTGTACCCAAAAGTCCCGTTCAAAAAGGAAACAGTTTCATACTTCTCTGTCCTCTAGCGTGATTTTAATCACGGTCAACAGGGGTGCTGTTGGATCACTGGAGGAGTAGAACCTGCAGTTACTCAGTGTTGGTCAGCAGGGGACGCTGTTGGGCTCTGACAGTTGCTGCATGGGAGAAGCCGAAATGGAGATCTCCCCCCCACACCGAGGAGGGGAAGGGGAAAAGGGAAAAGAAGGAGGGTTTCTTTTCCACAAAACTCATGTTGTCTGCGGCTGGCTATGGTCGGGACTCCCTCTTTTCCTCAACAAACACAAACTCTCCGATGAAAACCGAGCAGGTTTGGCTGATGACAGAGCAGATCGCTGGCAAACTGAGGCCAGAGAACAGGCAGATGACCAGGTTGAGAGTAAAAATGGCCTCAGAGCTTTTTCAACACACACCTTGCCCCCATTAAGGCAAAAAGTGAAGTGTCCCCCATTTGCAAGGAGAGAAGGAGAAAAAACTCCCCCCCGCCCTGCAGTTTTGGAAGGGTTATTAGCCTGGAATGCAGGTCTGACAACTAGTCCTTTTGTATAGTCAATTACCCCTTCTCCCTCCTCGTTCAACAACCTTCTCTTACAGTGGGACAGGGGAAAGGAAAATTTCTGCTTGGATTGTTAGAACAAGTAAACCTATGACACCTATATATACCCAAGCTGTGTTAAATAAATTCATTCAGTCTTGTACACGCAAAACTGGATCGTGCTTCATTAAACCATCTCAGGGGTGGCTTTTGTTAGAAGCTGCTAGAAGCTTCCCCTGTCCAGTGCAGTCAATGCCAGGACGGGTTTCCTGCCAATGGTCAAGGTCAAGTCAATCAGGAGTAATAGTAATGCATCTGTGATAATGTATTTAAGAACAGAAAGGTATTGCACAAAAAGAATTCCAACCAGGGAAAAGCAGAGTGAGAACATGGGAACAACAAGGTAGACACCAAGGTCAGTGCAGAAGGAGGGAGAGGAGGTGTAGTGGTTTGTGTAGCTAAATGACACTTCCTTTCCCTGGGGGGAACAGAATATTCCATACCATGTTACGTCAACCCAGATATATATAAACAGACGGAAGGAAGAGAGTTCCCTCTTCTCTTCTGGGCACTGAGTGAAGCGATTTTGGGTCAGTTCCTTTGGGGGCAAGAAAGGCATGGGTTGTGTGGGAAGTATCTTTATTTTTAGTTCTTTGCATGCATATTGTTTATAGTTTTTTCTGTCTTTGTGTAAATATAAATAATTTTCCTTAGCAACCCCAGAGTAGTTTCTTTTTCTTTTCCTTTTTTTTTCATTCCCCTCCCCTCCTTCCCCTTCTCCCTGGGGAACTGAAGAGAGACTCTGTAGATACCTGGTGTTCGACCAAAGTAAACAACCACATTCCTGGCGCTGAAACCTGGGACGACTGCCAAGGGAAAATTGTTTATAGAACAACCGCCTCACTTATCTGTTTGTTGTGTTAACCTGGGAACATATAAAAAAAACAAGGCAATTTGCCCAGTTCTAGTGGGTATCCCTGTAATTTTACTAACAGTTTTGATAGGGTGTGGAACTTACCCCTTAGAGGGCATAGAAGGGGAAAACAATTTTTTTTTCCCTTCCTAATTTTGACGTAGAAGGCCTGGTAATGAGGTAATGAAAGCACCCACAATCCTTACTAATCCTTACTTGAGTTGTCTGGCTAGATTACTGCTCATAACCAATGCTCTTAAAACATAATGGGGAGTGGGGAAGGTAGTGTTGCTTTTGTTGCCTTGTGCTAGGACAAAACCAACTTCGAGAGAGAATTTACTGGGATGTTCTCTAAATGGACCACTTCCAGGGTGCCAAGGGATGTAGATGAACTTAGGCAGGTTCTTAGGGCCTCTAACACCCCCTGTTGCTTGGGACTTCACACCAGAACAAGTATTCAACCCCAACAAACTGACACCCCCTGTTGCTTGGGACTTCACACCAGAAGAAGTATTCAACCCCAACAAACTGACCATGACTGAGACAGGGACCCAAACCACGACATCTGAAGTCACTATTGCCTCTGTAGTTAAAAGGAAGACATGGGTAAGGAGATCTTCAGACCTACCTCTGTGATTAGTAAGGGAGGAAGAAGGAGAAGGAGAAGGAGAAGGAGAAGGAGAAGGAGAAGGAGAAGGAGAAGGAGAAGGAGAAGGAGAAGGAGAAGGAGAAGGAGAAGGAGAAGGAGAAGGAGAAGGAGAAGGAGAAGGATCTACCTCGCCTGCGTCTCCAAGAGAAGAAGGGGAGGCAGGACAAATAGTCAGTGGTTCATCAGAGGGAGCGGTAGCACTTCCATGTAAGAGAATCAGAAATTAGACAGGAGAGTGAAGTTATCCGGTCCCTGAACCCATCAGAACTTCAGGACTTGCGGAGAGATTGCAGCCGCCAACCTGGTGAACGAATTCTTGCCTGGTTGCTCCTGTGCTGGGATAACAAGGCTAGTAGTCACCTGTTAGAAGGTCATGAAGCACGGCAACTAGGATCTATTGCCCGAGATCGTGAAATTGAACAGGAAATTGGGAGAGACTTATTAGCAGTCTTTGGTTTCGGATCCTCGTCACTGTGAGAGAGAGGTACCCATTTAAGGAAGATCTAATGAGTTCTCCAAGAAGGTGGACTACTGCAGAGGAAGGAGTACAGTACCTGTGGGAATTGACCATGATAGAAATCATTTATTGTGACCCAGGCGATCACCACTTCCTAAATCCAGAGAGTGTCTGTCTCAGTTTAAAGAGACTGGAGTGTTTTGCTAAGGAGGATGAGTTATGAGGTAGACCAAACTCTTCTCTCTCAGCAATTGTAAATCCAAACTTAAGAGGTTCCAATCAAGGAAGTATGGAGAAAGGAAGAAATAACAACCCTTTATTAAAGGATATATGTTTATTGGAAAAAACAGTAAAAGAACACAAAAACAATTAAGCAATAATCCTGTACTCAAAAGTCCCGTTCAAAAAGGAAACAGTCAGATGTTTCTCTGTCCTCTAGCGCAATTCTAATCATGGTGAATCACTAGAGGTGCAGACACTGCAGTGCACTGTGTTGGTCAGCAGAGGGCACTGTTGGATCACTGGAGGAGTAGAACCTGCAGTTACTTGGTGTTGGTCAGCAGGGGGTGCTGTTGGGCTCTGGTGGTGGCTGCGTGGAGGCCCTGGTGTGAGGGAGAAGCCAAAAAAATGGAGATTCCCCCCCCCCCGAGGAGGAGAAGGAGAAAAGAAGGGCAGTTTCTTTCCCACTAAACTCACGTTGTCTGTGGTTGACTGTAGACAGGACTCTCCCATTATCCGCGACTGGTTGTAGACAGGACTCCCCCTTTGTCGGTGAGCACAAACTCTGATGAATTCTGAGCAGATTCGAGCTGAAGACAGGGCAGCGCGCAGGCAAGCCAAGGCCAGAGAGCAACCAGATGACCAGGTCGAGAGCAAAACGACCTCAAAGCTTTTCCAACACACACACATCTTGCCTCCAGTAAGGCAAAAAGTGAAGTGTCCTCCATTTGTAAGGAGAGGAGGAGAAAAACTCCTCCCCCCTCTCTGCAGTTTTTTAGAAGGGCTTTCAACCAGGAATGCAGGTCTGCTAGCTAGTTCTTTCATACAGTTAATTACCCCTTCCCCCTCCTTGTTCAAACTCTCTCTTTTACAGTGGGACAGGGGGAAGGAAAATTTCTGCATGGATTTTTAGAACAAGTAAATCTATGACAGTGTCTCTTGCAAGCTACCTATGTGGAGAAAAGTAATTCAAAGTGCCCCTGAATCATATGTTAACTGCCTGATAACAATATATCATCCAAGGATGACTGAACCAAATGTGGATATGATGTGTGTCTGGATACGGAATATAGCAGAAGGTATCGAAGCCTCCTCACTCTCCTGGACCAGCAAGTTAGATTTCAGAGAAAACTCCAATCTCCGACACCACCCCACCCATACTGGGGAGAGGATGGAGAGACCTCACAAATGCCCCAAATGTGAGAACTGCAGCAGAAACAACCTAAGAAAGCGATCTTGGTCTCCTCCTGCCCCACTCAGAAGGAAAGGAAATCCCAAGAGCAGGCCACATGGTGAACTATGGTTCTTTCTGCATGATCAGGGGGAAGACGAAGAAGTGGGATGGTGAACCTACCTATAAACTTGAAGTTCAGGTACGAGAATTAAAAGGGAAGAAACCTACATCCACGTAGTTGATGCAGAGGCCCCAGAAAGAGATCAGTGACCTTTGAGATGCAGAAAGACTGAGGTCAATTCCTGTGATCCCGGTGAGGGGACCTCTGATTGTGCAATGCAAGGATCAAACAGTGAATACTCTGACCAAGAACAAGAGAGAGGCCCTGACTTCGACCAGGAGAAGGAAAGGGATGATAGGGTTTACTGGACAGTGTGGGTTCGATGGTCTGGCATATCAGATCCGCGGAGATACAAAGTTTTAGTAGACACGGGTGCACAGTGCACCTTGATGCCATTAGAGCATAAAAGCACAGAGCTCATCTGGATTTCTGGAGTGACAGGGGAACATCAAGAATTATCAGTGCTAGAGGTTGAAGTGAGTTTAACAGGGGACAAATGGGAAAACCACCCCATTGTGACTGGTCCAGAGGCCCCTGGAATCCTTGGCATTGATTACCTCAGGAGAGGATATTTCCAAGACCCAAAAGGGTATCCATGGGCTTTTGGTGTAGCCACAGTGGTTACAGAGAAATTTAAACAATTATCTACCCTGCCTGACCTATCAGAAGATCCTTCCATTGTGGGATTGTTACAAGTCAAAGATCAACAAGTGCCAACGGCCACTAAAATAGTGCATAGACAACAATACTGAACAAACCGAGATGTTGCAATCCCCATCCATAAAATGATCTGAGAGCTGGAAAGCCAAGGGGTGGTCATAAGACTCACTCACCTTTCAATAGCCCCATCTGGCCTGTATGTAAATCTGATGGAGGATGGAAGCTGACTGTGGACTATCATGGCTTAAATGAAGTCACCTCACCATTGAGTGCCGCTGTGCCAGACATGTTGGAGCTCCAGTACAAACTGGAGTCCAAGGCAGCAAAGTGGTACGCTACCAGTGATATTGCAAATGCATTCTTCTCCATCCCCTTAGCAGCAGAGTGCAGACCACAGTTCACTTTCACGTGGAGGGGCGCGCAATATACCTGGAACCAATTGCCCCAGGGGTGGAAACACAGTCCCACCATCTGCTATGGACTGATTCAGACTACATTAGAGAAGGGCAAAGCTCCAGAACACATACAATACATTGATGATATTATTGTATTGGGGGACACAGTAGAGGAAGTTTTTGAAAAAGGAAAAGAAATCATCCAGATTCTCCTCAAAGCCAGTTTCGCCATCACAAAGAGTAAGGTCAAGGGACCTGCCAAAGAGATTCAATTCTTAGGGGTGAAATAGTAAGATGGACATTGTCAGATTCCAACAGAAGTCATCAACAAGATCATAGCGATGGCTCCACCAACTAACAAGAAGGAAACACAAGCTTTCCTGGGGGCTATAGGTTTTTGGAGGATGCATATCCCTGAATACAGTCTAATCGTGAGCCTTCTTTACTCAGTGACCCTTAAGAAGAATGATTTCCAAAGGGGACCTGAACAACAGCAAGCCTTTAAACAGATTAAGCAGGAGATTGCACACGCCGTGGCACTTGGACCAGTCAGGACAGAACAAAATGTGAAAAATGTACTTTATTCCGCAACCGGGGGTAAATGGTCCCTCCTGGAACCTCTGGTAAAAAGTGCCTGGTGAGACCCGAGGTTGACCACTCCATTTCTGGAGCCGAAGCTACAGGGGTTCTGAAGCCAACAACACCCCCACAGAGAAGGAAATCCTAGCAGCTTATGAAGGAATACAAGCAGCCTCAGAGGTGATTGGCACAGGAGCACAACTGCTCCTGGCACCCCGACTACCAGTGCTGAGTTGGATGTTCAAAGGAAAGGTGCCCCCTACCCATCATGCCACTGACAGTACATGGAGCAAGTGGATTGCTTTGATTACACAGCGTGCCCGAATCGTAAACTCGAATCACCCTGGAATCCTAGAAATCATAACAAATTGGCCTGAGGGTGGAAACTTCAGTCTGGTCGATGAGGAGGAAAAAGAACATGTGAATCGGGATGAAGCAGTTCCACCATACAATCAGTTATCAGAAGAGGAAACATGTTATGCTCTCTTCACTGATGGTTCTTGTTGTATTGTAGGGAAGAACCAAAGTGGAAAGCAGCTGTCTGGAGTCCCACCTGACAAGTGGCAGAAGCTACTGAAAGGGAAGGTGAATTGAGTCAATTTGCAGAACTCAAAGCCATTCAATTGGCCCTGGACATTGCCAAATGAGAGAAATGGCCAAGGTTTTTTCTCTATACAGACTCATGGATGACAGTCAATGCTCTTGTGGGGGTGGTTGGATTGGTGGAAGAAGATTAATTGGAAGCGTGGAGGAACACCTATCTGGGTTGCTAATTTATGGCAAGACATTGCTACTCAGGTTGAGAAGTTCACCGTGAGAGTCCACAATGTAGACTCCCATGTACCCAAAAATCCAACTAATGAAGAACATTACAACAACAAACAAGCAGACCGAGCTGCACAAGTCAAAGTGTCGCAAGTAGATCTAGATTTGGCAGCATAAGGGAGAGTTGTTCTTAGCTCGATGGGCACATGATGCTTCAGGATATTAGGGTAGAGATGTCACTTATAGATGGGCATGAGACCAAGGGGTGGATCTAATTACGGACACTATTTCCCAAGTTATCCATGATTGTGAGACATGTGTTGCCATTAAACAAGCAAAAAAAGGGAAACCCCTATGGTATGGTGGACGTTGAGATAATCATAGATATGGGGAGGCTTGGCAGGTTGACTATATCACACTGCCACAGACCCGTCAAGGTAAGCGCTATCTGCTCACCATGGTGGAAGCAACCACTGGATGGTTAGAGACTTATCCAATACCTCACTCAACTGCCCGAAATACCATTCTGGGTCTTGAAAAGCAAGTACTGTGGGGACACGGCACCCCAGATCGCATTAATCAGACAATGGGACCCATTTCAAAAACAGTTTAGTTATTACTTGGGCAAGGGAACATGGAATTGAATGGGTATATCATATCCCATATCATGCACCAGCCACTGGAAAAGTTGAGTGATGCAAAGGATTGGTGAAAACTACTTTGAAGACATTGGGTGGAGGGACTTTGAAAAATTGGGATCAGCACCTAGCAAAGGTTACATGGATAGTCAACACTAGAGGTTCTGTCAATCAAGCCAACCCTGTCCAAACAGAGCCCCTTCACACTGTGGATGGAGACAAAGTCACACTAATTCACTTGAGAGGTATGTTAGGTAAAACAGTTTGGGTTAACCCTCCCTGGAGCAAAGGCAAACCCATTCGTGGGATTGTCTTTACTCAAGGACCCGGACACACCTGGTGGATAACGAGAGAAGATGGGGAAACCCAGTGTGTGGCTCAAGGAGATTTAACCTTAGTAAAAAAATAATTCCCATTTTGAGTTATATGTTGCAGGAAATGAGACACCAGATGAGGAAGACCCGAACTAAGCTGATGTTGGTGCTCAACGATGAGACCAACGTAGAAGACAAGACCCCTATAAGTGCGGGATGTAGGCAAATAATAGGGATATGAGTGTGAACTAAAATGGTATGGAATAAGGGGTGGAGATTGTAGTGGGTTTGTGTAGCTAAATGACATTTCCTTTCCCCAGGAGGAACAGGATATTCCATACCATGTTACGTCAGCCCAGATATATAAACAGACAGAAGGAAGAGAGCTCTCTCTTCTATTCTGGGCACTGAGCGAAGGAGTTTCGGGTCAGTTCCTTTGGGGGGAAGAAAGGCATCGGTTGTGTGGGAAGTATCTTTATTTTTAGTTCTTCTTTGTATGCATATTGCTTATAGTTTTTTCTATCTTTGTGTAAATATAAATAATTTTCCTTAGCAACCCCAGAGTAGTTTCTTTTTCTTTTCCTTTTTTTTTCATTCCCCTCCCCTCCTTCCCCTTCTCCCTGGGGAACTGAAGAGAGACTCTGTAGATACCTGGTGTTCAACCAAAGTAAACAACCACAGAAGGTGCTCCAGATGCCGGAGGTAAGGCCCCTGCAGCCCATGGTGAAGACCGTGTTGGAGCAGGCTGTCCCTCTGCAGCCCATGGAGGACCATCGGGGTGCAGACACCCACCTGCAGCCCATGGAGAATCCCATGCTGGAGCAGGTGGATGCATGAAGGAGACTGTGATCCCATGGGAGGCCCAAGATGGAGCGGGGTCCTGCTGGGGACCTGCAGCCCGTGGAGAGGGAAGCCCATGCTGGAGCAGATTTTTCCTGGGTAGGACTTGTGGCCCTGTGGGGGACCCATGTCAATACAGCTCATTCATGAAGGACTGCACCCCATGGAGAAGTGATCCACGGGACAGCAGTTTGGGAAGAACTGTTGCCCGAGGGATGGACTCATGCCAGAGAGGTCCATCAAGGACTGTCTCCCATGGGAGGGACCCCATGGGAGCAGGGGAAGGACTCCTCTGCCTGAGCAGCAGAATCAACTGACCCTAATCCGCATTCCCCATCCCCCTGCATTACTGGGAAGGAAGGAGGGGTGGGGAAAGGTGTTTTTAAGATTGTTTTATTTCTCACTCTTTGTCACTTATCCTGTTAGTAATAAATTTAAGTACTATCGCCACTTTGAGTCTGACTGATCTCTCCCAGCTCTTATCTCAACTCATGAATCCTTAGCTGTTTTTTTTTTTCTCTCCTCTGTCCAGTTGCAGAGGGAGAGTGAGAGAGTGGTTTTAGTGGGTACCTGGCATCTGGCCAGGGTCAACCCACTACAGCGGGAAACGCAGAAAGAGATCTGCAGAGAAATCCCAAAACTGAATTGTGTGTGCAGTCCCATTTCTTCATCACCAATAAACTGTTTGAAGGAGGTAGAACCCCTTGATGTAGTGAAATGTTTACAAAAGGTTTCAGTAGAGAAAAGAGTGAATGCTCTAGGGAGACGAGGATGGGTTTTGGTGGCTGCATATTGAAAACAGCATCAACAGAGAGAACAGAAGTGTAAGGATAAGATTGATTTGGAGAAGTAAATAGGTGAATTGCAGGGGAAAATAGTGATGTTGCAAGGCCAAAATCAACTATTAATGGACAAGTCAGATACTTATCAAATAGTAGTGTTACCTTAAGGTTTTTTTTTTTTTTTGATTCTTGATTTTTAATTTATGGGTTTTAGAAGTAGTTATGTAGATTTTAGAAGCAGTTGCATTTATTCTTTCACCCTTTAGCACAGTAGTTACACATACACCCAACCCTCTTACCCGATTCCATATTCCCCATATCAAGTCCCCCTAAATTCCAGTAGCATATTTAGTCTTCTTTTCACGGTAGGTCTTCATTTTGTTTGAGAACATCTGCTCCCTGGCCTGGACCACCAGATATCACCCATAACTTTGGACAACCTCCAAGGACAGTGTGCCCTGAAGAAGATGAAGATGAGGAAGAAAGGGTCCCAAAACGCCACCAGACTCAATTCCCAAGGGGCAGGTTGTGGGGTGGAACAGGGCAAAGGCCAGGGGGTGGACAAATCAGGGATTGGATGGACATTATTATAAAATTGTAACACTGGGTCGGGGGGCAGCGCGCGTGCGTGACTTGTAACCCCAGAGCCTGAAAGGTTTCATCAAAACCTTCCCTTATCTTACCTCCTATCTAAATTGCCCTGGAGTTTTTTTCTCCTGAGTCTTTTAGGCAACAGTAGCAGAAAAAGTGACTGTCTGGGTAGCCCAATATAAATATTGAAAGCGAAGAGGTCGAGTAAATAGGAAAAAAGTGCATGCTGTGATTGCGGAGGCAGGGACAGACTGGGATCCTGAAACATGGGATAGAGATATCTGGGATTCAGTTGATTTAGACAGTAGTTTGGAGGGTGAAGTGTTTCCTGAAGCAAAGCCAGTAGTATGAAGGAAAGTGGAAGGTGACCCTAATGGTTATCCAGTGACGCATGTCATAGAAGATTTTACTCATCATGAAATTAATGATATTATGGGTAGATTTAAAGAAAAACCTGGACAGTCTTTAATTTCCTGGTTAGTTAGGCTGCTGTTACACTCTGGATTAAGCTATAAGCTACCTAGAGAGGTTACATTTTTATTTAAGACTTTTTATAAGTCTTTTGGTTTGTTATAACCTCTAATTAGAGTCTGGAGAAAGATTCACACACTCTTCTCTAAGAGAAATTCTTTTAATTTAGTGAGAAAAATAAGATATTTTGGCAAAAGGTTTTTACAGGAGTAAAATACAACCAAGAAAAAAGCATTTCACTAAAACATTCAGCACAAAGACCCATTCCACAGGAAGTACCCACTAAAACAATCAATATATTAGCTTTAGTAAAACACAATTCATTGGTTTTAAGTTACCCACAAGAGAAAGAAAAGAGTAAAAGAAGAAAACAGATTAAAAGGAATAAAGAAAGAGCGAAGAAAGAGAGAAGGAGAGAGAGGAAAGGAAAAAATGGTTACTGACAAAATCTGATGGTTCACATGGATTAGGTTGCAGGAGAGACGAGAGGGAAGGAGAGAGAGAGAGAGAGAGAGAGAGACTGCGTGGAATCTAGTGTATTTATAGAGTTCAGTTTCCCCTCCCAGGCAGGATATCTGGTCAGTGCCTTCCAGGTCAGAGTGAGGTGTGCTGTAGCCATTCGCAGGCTGCAGGGGTGTGATGTGGGCGGGCTACCAGGCAGGTCTGCCTTGACTGACAGCTCAGCTACAGGCCTTCAGTGATGCCATGTGCTGCATGGGTTGCAGGCCTTGCCTTCAGGCTCTGCCATGTTGCTCAGCACAGGCCTTATGTGCAGACCTTACCATGTATCTGCAGGTCTACACTCAACCCTTCCCCACATGCACACACACTCACAGTGAGTTGGTTCTGACCCATATCAATAATTCAGTGAGATTCGGATCCAGGATCTCACAGTTGCATGATCTTGGGGCTTCTGGGATTAAATTAGACTTGGAAGATAGTAAGAAGTTTGTAATGTTAAGTTCTGATTTGTTTGTTCAGGACGCCTTCCAAGGCACAGCTGGAGAGACTAATTTGTTGACTGTAGTGGTGGAAGGTTGTAATAGGAAATACCCCATGGAAGGGGAATGGCCTGGTGCAGATTGGCCTTGGTATACTCTATGAGATTGTATTCAACATATTAAGGAGGAAGGAATGAAGACTGCTGTTTCTATAGGGGATGCAGACACCATGCTATAAAATGCAGTATCAGCTCCAATTTGAAATAGGATTATTAAGACTGCTCCACATGCATTTAAAAGTGACTTTACTGATAAATGAAACAGGAAACTCCATAGGAGAAGTCATAGAAAAAATCCAGTAGTTAGGAGATTTGGGGGAATGGGGACCCAAACAAAGTGGGAGAGGTGATAACAGGAATGGTGAGGTGAAAGAGAATCTGTTCTCTTGAAAGGAAATGTTTACTTCCTTGTTGAAAGATGGGATGGCCCGAGATAATATTGATGGGCTCCCCACTAATGAGATGTGGAGATTATATAAGCAGCGTGGGTTGAACAAACCTGTTAGAAAAGTAAAGAGAAAAGACCATTGTCCTCACGTGAAGCTTCAAATTTAGAGGAAAAATAGGTCTTGTCAAACGATTAATGCCCTTGTTGATAATTTACAGTAACCCTAAACAGTTTAAAGGACAAAAAGTTTTGATTACAGGATTAGGTAGCAAACAAATTGAAGCGGTACAGACAAAAATTGAGATGAAAACTGGCAATCTGACAGAGCGAACTTATTCAGTGATGATTGTTCCTGTCCCTGAATATATAATTGGAATTATTATTTTAAAAGGGATGACCTTACACTTACCTGATGGTAAGTATCAATTTGGAACCAGGACATATATATCAACTCAACTAGTTATGAAAGCTAAAATGCCTCTAGTACAAATCCCACCTGTATTAGATACAGAAGTGTTGAAACCAACAATCACTGCCTTTAATAATCCTATATGGTCTATTAAAAAGAGTGATGGAATGTGGCAAATGACAGTAGACTATAGGAAACTTAACAAATACACCCCACTGCTAACAGCTGTGGTACCAGATACTGACACTTTAATTGAAAAAATACAGTGACACCCTGGAACTTGGTATGCAGTAATTGACTTAGCTAATGCTTTCTTTACAATACCCATTGCTGAGGAACATTGGGATCAGTTCGTTTTTATTTGGCAAGGTAGGCAGTATACATTTATCTGCTTACCTCATGGGTGGCTCCATAGTCCCATCCTCTGCCATCGAATTGTGGCAGAACACCTGGATGAATTGTCATTGCCAGAGATGGTACAAGTGATAGATTACATTGATGATATAATGATTCAGGGAGAAACCCAGAAGGAAGTACAAGAACAATAAGACTTAATATTGCAGCATATGAAAAGGGGTGGTAAATTAATCCAAACACTATTCAGGAACCTGCCCAAACCATAAAATTTTTAGGAATTCAGTGACATCGGGTCATCGGGAAGTATTGCCCAGGGCTAGACAAAAGATTTTAGATTTTGTTGCCCCACAAAGCAAGGTGGAAACCCAGTGGTTTATTGACCTATTCGGCTTTTGGTGACAACATATTCCTCATTTGGAGCAAATACTTGCCCCATTATATAAAGTAACACAAAAGAAATATGAATTTGAGTGGGGAAATGAGCAACAGCAAGCATTTAAAACAGTTAAACGAGCAATTCAACAGGCTCTGGACCTCTGACCAATACAAGCCAGAGAGATGGAATTTAATGTTTCTGTAAATGATAATTATGCCAATTTGAGCCTTTGGAAGAAGCAGGGTAGGAAGAAAGTGCCTTTAGGATTTTGGAATAGGAAATTACCCAAAACCAGACAAAGATATACCCCATTCGAGAAGCAGCTATTGGCATGTTACTGGTCTTTATTGGAAACAGAAAAAATGACAATAGGGCATGATGTGGTACTAAGGCCTGAAATCCTGATAATGCAGTGGGTAAAAAGTTCACCCAAGACGCACAGGAAGCCAACATAATTAAATGGAAATGGTATATTCAAGACAGACCTAAAGTAGGGGTCGAGGCAGTAGCAACGGTTCATTAAAAAGTTGCCAAAGACCCTGTAAATGAACCAACAAATGTAGATTACTTAGATAGTGAACAAGAATCACTGGTAAAATGGGGAAAGTCCCTAGACCGACTGACAGAACAAGAAAGGAAGCATGCATGATTTACTGATGGGTCAGTTAAATATTTTAGTGGGAAGTGTTTTTGGAAAGCAGTAGCTTATAACCTGTCCCAGAATAAGTTCCAAGTTGTCAGGGTTGACAGTAAGCCTGTCAGCAGCCTGACATTTATAGACGAAGCAGTGGACATAAACCGGATTACAGTATACCCCTGAAAGGAGGAGAAGACAACATGCAGAAGAATGTGGGCAACTTTCAGACAAGAAGAAGATGGAAGACAGAAATGGACTTCCTGTACTTTTTACAAGTCAGGATGACTCGACAAAAACTGTGTTTACTAGTTTGCAACCAATCCTGGTGTGTGCATACATGAAAGTACCAATGACAGGTTGACATGTGGATGGCCTGATGGCCTGATCTATGTGTACCAATAGCAGGATGACGTGTATAGCCTGATATATGTTTACATGAAAGGCACCAATAGAAAGTTGACATGTGTGATGTGTGAAAAGTATAAATGTTTGCAACCTGTTACAATAAAGTGATTACAGCCTTCTTGTAATCCTGTCCCTGCTTTGAAAGAAGATTCTATGTCGCTCTGCCCATCTCAACTTTAACAACAACACCAAGTCACTACAGATGAAGGCAAAAGTAGTCAGTATGCTGAATTCTATGCTGTATATATGGCAATTAAACAAGAATAACTAGGGTGATGTCATGTTTTTACGGATTCATGGTCAGTTGTTAATGGTTTGGCTACTTGGTTCTCAACTTGGGCCAAACGTAATTGGAAACTTTATTCCAAAGAAGTATGGGGAAAGGAATTGTGGAAAGATATTTGGACGTTCATCAAACAAACTTGAGTCACAGTGTTTCACATAGATGCCCACTGTGGAGCCAAGACCTTGGAACAATGGAATAATTCTGTTGAAGATGGACAAGCCAAAATCTCCCAAGTCAAGGTGGAAGATCCTCATGTGGTGGTTTGGAACTGGCTCCCTGCCAAGTCCCCAATAACACAGCAAAAGTTTCCCCCCAAAAAAACAAGGGAAAAGAGGGAAAAAAGCCAAGACAACTGAAATAAGAGAACTAAAGCAATATATAAATATATTTACACTTATATTACATTTATATACAATTACAAAAACTAAATACACATAAGAAAGAAACCCCCAACACCTGAAAACAGAAAAAAACCCCAACAGATATACCCAATTAATAAAGAACGAACAAACGAAATCTCAATACTTTCCTTGAGAGAACAGAAATGTCTCAGTCCACTCCACAATCACCGCATCTCCCTCCAAACTCGGAAAGAAGGCAGAGACCTTTCGACAAACCACAGGCCCAACATCCCCCACAACTGGAGGAGCCACAGGGAACTGCTTTCTTCAAGTCCACCAGAAGAGAAGAAGGGCTCAATCTCTCCTCCCCTCATACTTATATGTTTGATTATGTAAAGGAATAGGATGGAATACTTCCTTGGTTCCGACCTGGTTGCCAGGAAGAAAGGTCTAGACTCAAAACCATTACACCTCATCACGAGCAACAGATGAGTTGGTCAAATGGGCACACCAGAAATGTGGTCATCTTAGAGAAAAAGCCAATTACAGGTGGGTCCAAGACCGCAGTATTGTTATAAATTTGGACATTATTAAAACGGTGATAGTCCATTGTCCCATCTGCCAACATGTACAACAAAGAACAACAATGCACATAGTATGAAGACAATTAAGTTGGGGAAAATTACTGGGGAAAATTTGGCAAATGGATTATATAGGTCCTTTGCTGGCCCATTGGGATTGTCAATATGTGTGCACAACCATTGACACATACTCTGAATATTTAATAGAGCATCCATGTAGGTGAGCAGCCCAAGACAGCACAATTAAGACACTGGAATTGATTATTTTATATTATGAAATACCCTTGCAAATTCAGAGTGACAATGGTTTACACTTTAAAAATCAGAAAGTACAATTTGCTGATACGAACAACATACAATGGATATTTCATATACCACATTATCCACAATTAATTGAACGAATGAATGGTTTGCTTAATGAACAGTTAAGGAAATTGGGGGGAAGTAAATTAAACATATGGAGAGACCATTTATCTGAAGCGCTACAGATACTGAACAAAAGACCCACTGGGGAAATGGAAAGCCTTCTGATGAGGATGACTACTAATTTGCAAATAAAACCATTAACAATAGCAGAAGCCCTCACATATTGGGAAATAAAGGAGGGAGCTTTGACACCTTATCCTGCAACTCCAGATGCTGCAGGATGAGATTTGTATGCTTTGCAAATGTATAGACTGAACACCTGAAACATCTGTGTCATTGATACTGATACTGGAATATCGGACTATTTTGGTTTGATAGTCCCAAGGTCCAGTTTAGCAATTAAAGGCATTCAGATACTCAGAGGCATCGACTCAGATTTTCAAGGGGAAATTGATGTGATTTTGTTAAATAGTGAAGGTCAAGGCATTTTAATTCAGTCATGAGACCTGATTGCCCAAATGTTAATCTCGCCCATGTTGAAAATTTAAGGAAATAAGGGGGAAACTCCACAAATAACTACAGTTCAAGGGAACCAAGGATTTGGATCTACTAACCAACTGAATAGTGGAGCTAAGGTTTGGGTCCAAAAACCCAGTGGCCCACCAAAGTCAGTCAAAATCATTGCCATTGGAACAGATAATATGGTATTAGTGATTAAATCCAGGCAAGAAAAATCGGAATATGTTCCTGCAAATAAATGTTATTTGATGGAATGATATCATTATGTTTTAGTTTTATATTTGTAAGAGTGTCCTAGTTAGAACAACTGGGACCAGTTCATCACTGTATGGCTGTAACCCAAAACTGTGTATTCTATAGCCTTCCATGCCATTTCCCAGAAACTGGTATCAATAGACTATTTACACCTTCTGACCAGAGCAACCTGACTCCTCAGGCTATAAACTAGGTGTTAAGAGGTCTGCGAGATAGGAGAGTGCTTCCCTGTTCTCACACTCTTTTGTGGAACTCCCCGCCCTGAGGGAAGTACTGAGCATTCCTGCCTGAACTGGAGAATATATAACCTTGGAGTCTTGGAACTTTTTTAACCACTCGCGGGATCCAGAGGAAGACTGCAGACCACTGCTCTCAACCAAACTGCAGACCACCACTCTCGACTGGACTGCAACCACCACTTTTCAACCAGACTGCAACCACCACTCTCGACCGGACTGCAATCACCACTCTTGACCAGACTGCAACAGCACTCTCACCAACAGGTTTTCCCCTCTCCTTTTACTTTGGACTCAGGGGACCCAACGAACACCACTCTGTTCATGCCCCAGGGTGCTGGGTTATACATTTGGGTTTTGTGGGTTAAAACCAATTGTTTGTCTGTATAATCGTACTTATTGTATTATTTTATTAAATTGTTATTCTGACTTATAATCTCTCTTTTGAGTTGAGTTCATTTCCCCTGCTGGTTTACCTTTAAACCAACACACAGGGAGACTACCAGGGTGAAACAATTAACACTGATCAAAATTCAACAAAACAACATTTATTACAAAGAAGTAGCAAACAAAACGAGAAACCAAGAAACAGGAAAAGGAAACAAACCCCAGACTCCTTTAGAGACACTCAGGTGTTATTTACACAACTGCAGTACACACTGACCCCAAAATGTTCAAGATTCTCAATATAATGAGTTTCTGTATTTTCAGGGCATCAGTAGGCTCAACATGTTGGCAGGAAAATATGGTCTTCAATGTCAAGCATGCTGTCTCCCTCGAGAAAAAAAACTGTCTACTTTTTATACAGTTAATTTGTGATGTCTACCTGGGCAAGTGTGGTCAACACTGCCCAGTTAGAGACCTTCAGTCCCTCCCCCCATTATGTAAGTGGTACCCCTTCTGCGCATGTGTGTGTACATTGGAAATTTGCTTGCGCCTGTGTGCTGCACATCGGGGGTCATTTCTAAATGAGTCTGGGGCTTACTTCATCATCCTCCTCTTCACTTTTTCCTTCAAATGTCCTTGGAGGGTTGTCAGTCAACAGTCAGGCCTCAATTAATTTCAGTTTATACAAGATGTTTCCTTCAAGGTCAAAGTTCCCATTTATCAGTTCTTGTTTTCTTATAACTTGGCAGGAAAAGAACAGACTCTCACAGGTGGTTGGACCAAACACAGACCAAAAAGTAACAGCATCTAATTAAGCATGAATACAATATTTTACAGAAACTACAGATCCTAACCATCCTCATATGTCTTATGGTCCCTTTGGGCAATGCTATTTCCCCAGGAAGTTACCTGAAAAAGGTAAATGGGTTGGATGACTTTGTTCAATTTCAATGGAGATCGAAAAGCTGCACCAAAACAGGACAACAGGACAACTTTACTTGTGAAACTTTCTTCTAGTCTTCAGATACCTCTCCATGAATTTCCAAAGATGATCGTGAACAACCTGGCTATGATGTCCACCAACTCTCTCAGCACCCATGGATGCATCCTGGTCAGGACCCATGGACTTGTGGATGTCAAATTTGCCTAGGTGTTCTCTAACCCAATCCTCCTTGACTAAGGGAAGGTCTTCCTTCCAACATTCATTTACCCTGGTCTCCTGGTTGACAGATCCCTGAGGGTTGGTCTTATCAGTAAAGACCAATGCAAAGGAAGCATTCAGTAACTCTGCCTTCTCCGGGCCTCTGTTACCAGGTTCCCCTCTCCATTTACTAATGGGTCCATCTTATCCTTTGTTTTCCTTTTGTTATTCATGTATTTGAAAAAGCCCTTTTTGTTATTCTTGACATCCTTGACCAGATTTAACTCCAGATGGGTCTTGGGCTTTCTAGTCTTATTTCTACTTACCTTGACCACCTCTCTATATTCCCTTCAAGTGGCCTGACCCTGCTTCCATCTCCCATGTATTTATTGGTTATACTTGTGTAATGACAGGAGTTCTTTATTCATCCATGCAGGTCTCATGCCCCCTTGACCTGATTTCTTTCTCTTTGGGATGCATTGTTCTTGAACCTGGACGAAGTGAACCTTGAATATCGACCAACTCTCTTGGACCCCTCTTCCCTGCAGGGCCTGTTCCCATGGGATTCTTCCAACAAGATCCCTAAGGAAGCTAAAGTTAGCTTTCCCTAAGTCCGTGGTTGTAATCTTTCTCTCTATTCTGCTACGTCTTCGTTCAATACTGAACTCTACAATCTCATGGTCCCTATAGCCAAGGCTGCCCCCAACCTTCATATCATCAACAAGACCTTCCTTGTTTTTAGTATGAGGTCAAGTAGCACACCATATCTTTTGGGATCCTCCACTATCCCTACTTTCTTGAGGAGTAGTAATTCTACCTTATGCTAATTTAGTGAAAGACCACTTTAGTTTGTGCTCCAAGTCTCTGTTTTATGGATCTAATTCAGAAAGAGACATCCCCGGGGATTAATATTGGGTCAAATGCTGTTTAATATCTTTTATGAAGATATAGATTCTGGAGGATGGGATCAAGTATACCCTGACAAAGTTTGCCAGTGATACCAAACCGAGTGGGGAAGTGGAAGGAAGAACCAGGAAGACCTGGATAAGCTGGAAGAGTAGGATAAGAAACTTATGAAGTTCAGGAAGGACAAGTGTACAGTGTTGCACCTGGGAAAACAGTCTCAGTTTAAAGAGACTGAAGTGTTTACTAAGGAGGATGAGTTATGAGGAAGACTAAGCTCCTCCCTCTAAGCAATTGTAAATCTGAAATTAAGAGGCTCCAATTGAGGAAATATGGAGAAAGAAAAAATAACAGTCCTTTATTAAAGGATATATGTGCATAGGCAGTACAACAAAAGAACACAAAAAGCCCCCGAACAACAATCCTGCACCCAAGGTTCCCACCAAAAACAGTTCAGTATTTTTTGCCTTTTGGCGCAATTCTAACCATGATCAGGAGGGGGTGCTGTTGGATCTCTGGAGGAGCAGAGCCTGTAGTTGCTCTGTGGTGGTCGGC
Source organism: Corapipo altera (assembly GCF_003945725.1). NCBI lineage: Eukaryota > Metazoa > Chordata > Aves > Passeriformes > Pipridae > Corapipo > Corapipo altera. The sequence goes on along the minus strand of NW_020885080.1, from coordinate 5,438 downwards.
AGGGGGCGCTGTTGGGCTCTGGAGGTCGCCACGTGGGGGTCCTGGTGCGTGGGAGAAGTCGAAATGGAGATTCCCCCTCTCACTGAAAGAAGAAGAAGAAAGGGGAAAGGGGCTTCTTCCTATGGACTCACGTTGTCGATGACTGGCTCTGGTTGGGACTCCCCCCCTTCGTCGATGGGTATAAGCTGCTGCCAACATGCGAACGGAGGAGGGAAGGGGTGACCTCTTCCCTCAAAGGTTCCTCTGCATGTGGCCCTGGTTTCTCTGATGAAATCCAAGGCAGGTCCGGGCCGTGAGCAGAACAGGGCACGGGAGAACGGAGGCAGACCAGGGTCAAAGGCAGTCAGATGACCCGGTCGAAAACAAAATGAATTTTGGAGCCCTCCACCCTCCACACACACCTTCCCTGAGTCAGGGTAAAAGTGAGGATGCCGTTTCTCCGAGGAGAAAAAAGACAACACACCTCCCCCCCCCCAGTCTTCTGAGGCCCATTAGCTTGGAATGTGGGGTTGTTGGTTCATTCTTTTGTGTGTGTGAATCCCTCTAGCCACTGCCCTCCTCCTCCCTCGTTCAACACCTTTCTTTCACAGTGGTGCAGGGAAAAAAATTTCCAAGTTGGTTTTTTTTTAGAACAAGTAAACCTATTACAGTCAGTAACCTGGGTGTTACTGGGGAAAGAAATTGGGAGAATGGTTTTATTTAGTCAGGAGGACACTAAATACTTGGAAAGTGGTAAAGATAACGACTGTGCTCTTGAGGAACTAGCTGTAATAAAGCAGAGTACAAACTGTTGGTCAGAGAACATTTGTCCAACTCAGTGCAATCTATTGACACTTTCATTGATTTTATTATAAGCATAACTGGTTCTATACACAGTTTACTCTCACACACAACTGATTAGTACTTTGTTAGTAACTGTGGTATCATCCCTGCCAAAAGCAACCTCCCTGGCATGTGACTGTCTTTTGACAATTATTTGGCACGTTCTTTTGCAATGTACATGAATCTCCCGACTGTGTTGTTGAACCTGGTTTGGAGGGGTTGACTTCTTATGAGTTTATGCTAACCAATGTGTCTTTTAGCACTCTAGTGTGTTAGGAAATGTTTATTGTACTCCTGAGGTGAATTAAACACACATTTGTGCTAAATTATAAAGTCATTTAATGAACAATGCACTGTACAGACCACTACTGCCATAAGTGGTTCTACAGGGAGTCTGCGGAGATGCACATAAGATGATTCCTTATATACACTTGCACCAACACCAATCATATAATTAGGAACCAATACTGTGACATTTCTTATTTTATCATATCAGCAAGGGAATTTATGCTCCCTTATATGGAATTGTTCTGCCTCTGGCATTCCTGCTTCTAGTCAGTTTAACTGGTTCTGCAGTTAGGCCTTCTTGCCTGCCAGGTCAGATCACTCCCAGGTCATGAATTACCATAGCTGAACAGTTACTATTTGAATTTCCCCTTCAAGTGTCTGCTGAGATACTGGGCAAGAGAGATACAGATAGCTGTTGTCGTTGTTGGGACGGACTACAACATGTAATATTCAGCAAGAAAGTTTATTGGAAAGAATAAGGAAGCAGCAACAACCATGAGCTGCAATTTACAGCCTCTTAAATACAGCTCTTTTGGTACACGTATATTACACAGATAGGTCAATTTAAAACACACAAACTACAATTCTTACAGTTAATAGGTGGATTTTAGTTGGACCTTCTCAGTTCTACTTTCTCACAACATTTCTGTGCACCTGTCCCTGTTTTCCTTTGATGTTTATATTTTTCTCAGTCACTCTGTTCAGAGTAAGTCCTTGTTCTCATGAGACAGTGTTACTTGTTCCCACAGGACAGTTCTTCTCCTGCTGCTCCTCTGCTCTCTCAGGATGCATCAGTACGTTGTCAGGACCAGGACCTTCATTCTCAACCACCCTCTCGCTCCACCTCAGGGGTTCGGTCCCGCTGAAATTCCCCACAATTCCCCCTCTGTTTGTATATGAAGCAATTGCTTCAGGGCACCATACATCATCTCCACAATAGTCTGTCCTGTAGGAGAATGTGAGATAGCCGTAACATGAGTGACCTTTCACAAGGCAAAGAAAACTTGGACAGATTTACAGACACAAGGTAGTTCATTGTCCGTCCGCACCTGAGCGGGCACCTCAAATGCAGCAATGACACCATGACCTTTTGTTTAGTATGTGTATTAGTAACCACCACATGGGAAGACATGCCAATGGACACATGGACATGTTCCAAATTACCAATTTCATCGACTTGAATCATCTGATTGCCAAATCTATAAGGCTGTAAGACCTCGAGGGTTAGTACTAAAATAGACAGTACAGACACTGTTATAAGTAAAATAGCACTAGACTTAAATATAGTAGCAAAAATTTATTAAAGATTTATATAAAAGGCAAATAAGCAAACAATGCACTGGGTGGTAAGAGGAGACCCCCGTAAGTCCCCTCCTAAATTTTGTTTCTTCTTTTTTATGTCATCAGTTCTGTCTGCACCTGCTCCGCTCTGTTGCCAGGGGTTATGCGCATGCGTTGTCTTGTTGCTAGGGA